>NC_135803.1:15829870-16114826 GCF_964213995.1 Mustelus asterias
ACCCCGCCCCTCACCCGGCACTGGCCCCACCGCCAGCTGTCACTCAGCGGCACTGACCCCGCCCCACACTCACTCAGCGGCACTGACCCCGCCCCTCACTGTCACTCACCCGGCACTGGCCCCACCGCCAGCTGTCACTCAGCGGCACTGACCCCGCCCCACACTCACTCAGCGGCACTGACCCCGCCCCTCACTGTCACTCACCCGGCACTGGCCCCACCGCCAGCTGTCACTCAGCGGCCCCAGCCCCGCCCCACACTGTCGCTCACCCGGCACTGACCCCGCCCCACCGCCAGCTGTCACTCAGCGGCACTGGCCCCGCACCACACTGTCACTCAGCAGCACTGACTCCGCCCCACACTATCACTCAGCGGCACTGACTCCGCCCCACACTGTCACTCAGCAGCACTGACTCCGCCCCACACTATCACTCAGCGGCACTGACCCGCCCCTCGCTCACTCAGCGGCCCGGGCCCCACCGCCAGCTGTCACTAACCCGGCACTGGCCCCGCCCCACACTATCACTCAGCGGCACTGACTCCGCCCCACACTTTCACTCAGCGGCACTGACTCCGCCCCACACTATCACTCAGCGGCACTAACCCCGCCCCACACTGTCACTCAGCGGCACTGACTCCGCCCCACACTATCACTCAGCGGCACTGACCCTGCCCCACACTGTCACTCAGCGGCACTGACTCCGCCCCTCACTCACTCAGCGGCCCCAGCCCCGCCCCACACTGTCACTCAGCGGCACTGACTCCGCCCCACACTATCACTCAGCGGCACTGACCCCGCCCCACACTGTCACTCAGCGGCACTAACTCCGCCCCTCACTCACTCAGCGGCCTCGGCCCCGCCGCACACAGTCACTCAGCGGCCCGGGCAACACCGCCAGCTGTCACTCAGCGGCACTGACTCCGCCCCACACTGTCACTCAACTGGCACTGGCCCCGCCCCACACTGTCACTCAGCTGCACTGACCCTGCCCCTCACTGTCACTCAGCTGCACTGACCCCGCCCCACACTGTCACTCACCCGGCACTGACCCCGCCCCACACTGTCACTCAGCTGCACTGACTCCGCCCCACACTGTCACTCAGCTGCACTGACTCCGCCCCACACTGTCACTCAGCGGCACTGACCCCGCCCCACACTGTCACTCAGCAGCCCGGGCCCCGCCCCTCTCTGTCACTCAGCGGCACTGACCCCGCCCCTCACTGTCACTCACCCGGCACTGGCCCCGCACTATCACTCAGCGGCACTGACCCCGCCCCACACTGTCACTCAGCAGCCCGGGCCCCGCTCCTCACTGTCACTCAGCGGCACTGACTCCGCCCCAAACTGTCACTCAGCGGCACTGACCCCGCCCCACACTGTCACTCAGCGGCACTGACTCCGCCCCTCACTGTCACTCACCCAGCACTGATCCCGCCCCACACTGTCACTCAGCAGCTCTGACCCCGCCTCACACTATCACTGAGCGGCACTGACTCCGCCCCTCACTGTCACTCACCCAGCACTGATCCCACCCCACACTGTCACTCAGCAGCACTGACTCCGCCCCTCACTGTCACTCAGCGGCACTGACCCTGCCCCTCACTGTCACTCAGCGGCACTGACCCCGCCCTCACTGTCACTCAGCGGCACTGATCCCGCCCCACACTGTCACTCACCCGGCACTGACCGCGCCCTCACTGTCACTCACCCGGCACTGAGCCCGCCCCACACTGTCACTCACCCGGCACTGACCGCGCCCTCACTGTCACTCACCCGGCACTGAGCCCGCCCCACACTGTCACTCACCCGGCACTGACCGCGCCCTCACTGTCACTCACCCGGCACTGAGCCCGCCCCACACTGTCACTCACCCGGCACTGACCCCGCCCCTCACTGTCACTCACCCGGCACTGAGCCCGCCCCACACTGTCACTCACCCGGCACTGACCCCGCCCTCACTGTCACTCACCCGGCACTGAGCCCGCCCCACACTGTCACTCACCCGGCACTGACCCCGCCCTCACTGTCACTCACCCGGCACTGAGCCCGCCCTCACTGTCACTCACCCGGCACTGAGCCCGCCCTCACTGTCACTCACCCGGCACTGAGCCCGCCCTCACTGTCACTCACCCGGCACTGAGCCCGCCCCACACTGTCACTCACCCGGCACTGACCCCGCCCTCACTGTCACTCACCCGGCACTGAGCCCGCCCTCACTGTCACTCATCCGGCACTGACCCCGCCCTCACTGTCACTCACCCGGCTACAGTGGTGTCATCCACAAATTTAAAAATTGAAAGTTGGAGGGGAATTTGGCCACACAGTCATAGGTGTACAAGGAGTATAGGAGGGGGCTGAGAACACAGTCTTGTGGGGCACCGGTTTGAGGATGATCATGGAGGAGGTGCTGTTGCCTATCCTTACTGATTGTGGTCTGTGAGTTAGGAGGTTCAGGATCCAGCCGCAGAGGGAGGAGCTGAGGCCCAGGCCACGGAGTTTGGAGATGTGTGTCATGGGAATAATGGTGTTGAAGGCTGAGCTGTAGTCAATAAATAAGAGTCTGACATAGATGTCCTTGTTATCTCGGTGTTCCAGGGTTGAGTGCAAGGCCAAGGCCAGGGGGATGACGTCTGCTGTGGACCTGTTGCGGCGGTAGGCAAACTGTAGTGGATCCAGGTAGTCCTGGAGGCTGGAATTGATTTGTGCCATGACTAGCCTTTCGAAGCACTTCATAATGATGGATGTCAGAGCCACCAGCCGATAGTCAATAAGGCACGCTGCTTGGTTTTTCTTATGTATCGGGATGATGGTTGTTTTCTTAAAACAGATAGGGACCTCAGATTGTTGTAAAGAGAAGTTGAAGATGTCTGTGAATACTCCTGCCAGCTGATCCACGCAGGATCTGAGTGCTCATCCGGGTATCCCATCCGGGTCAGTTGCATTCTGTGGGTTGACCTTCGAGAAGGCTGCTCTGACATCTGCAATGGTGACCCCAGATACAGGTTCATCCAGGGTGGAGAGCATGCTGTTGCTGACCTCTTGCTCAGAATGGGTGTAGAATGCATTGAGCTCATCAGGGAGGGGTGCGTTGGAGCCGGCGATTTCACATGCCTTCATCTTGTAGTCTGTAATGTCTTGCAGACCTTGCCATAGTCGGCGGGGGTCGGTGTGGCTAGCCTGGGACTCGAGCTTGGTCGGCTACCGTCTTTTGGCATCTTTGATGGATCTCCTTCGATCATAACCTTTCTGAATGTCAGGGATGTTAGCTCCCACTGAAATTCCAGCAGGTTGTGATATGTCAATCACGTTCCAAAATTTGCTTCTCCCTTAATTGTCAACAACATTGACAATTTACAGTGTATATCACTCTCCGCATAGAAAGATCCCAACACGCTTACCAGTGTAAACAACAACCCAGGGAGAGATTGATTACATTGGATGCTCAATGGTTGCCCAATGGGCGTGAATGTATTTACAACACTGCATTGGAGTGAGTGTCAGTCTAGGCTACTCCCCTCCGCACCCCCCCCCCCCCCCCCCGTATCAGTCTAGGCTACTCCCCTCCGCACCCTCCCTCCCCCCCCACCACCCCCACATGGAACCTGAACACACAACATCCTAACTGCAATTCCGGCCTCAGGTCACTGTGTGGAGTTTGCACTTTCTCCCCGTGTCTGCATGGGTTTCCTCCGGGTGCTCCGGTTTCCCCCCACCTCACAGTCCAAAGATGTGCAGATTAGGGTGATTTGCCACACTAAATTGCCCCTTAATGTCAGGGGGATTAGCAGGGTAAATACATGGGTTACGGGGATAGGGCCTGGGGTGGGATTGTTTGTTGTCGGTGCAGGCTCGATGGGCCAAATGGCCTCCTTCTGCACTGCAGGGATTCTATGATATAGAGTTTGCTATGGGGTTATTAATGGAAGATTGGATCACTCCAAAACTGAAGGGCTGGGGAAATGCACCACCACTTGTAAAGCTCGGGGAGGCGGGGGGGATTCTGCTAGTAGATTGTTTCAAATTAAACCCCCTCCTGTCTGTAACAGTATTCAGCTTTGACTTTCTAAAGATTTGCCAAGACTCCCTCTCTCTCTCTCCCTCTCTTATCTCTATTATTCTCTGTCTCTTTGAAGAACATTCTGTGTTTTGCTTTGCTTGTATTTCTCCATTCCTTCCCCAAGGGTGGAGCCACAATTCCACTTTCCCACTGAGTCCTTCTAGCCCTCGGGGTCCTTGCAGCAAAAAGACACAGTAAACAAAGATGGCAGCAGACTCCTACTCCAAAATGTAACTTTTGAAAAGGCTTATTTTTTAAATAAATGCAGAAAATCAGTTAGCGTTGACACAGCGCAACATAAAGAAATTGAAGACAGTTTCATTTTTTAATCAAATAATGATAAAGAAGTTTGAAATAAATTACTACGCAACAAAAATGTTCTTGAAACTTTCTGTTAACAATGAAACCATTTTGGTTGCCGTTCATTGTTCAAACAAAACTGCCCTATTCCCTAGGAGCTGGAAACAGTATACACAATTAACAAATCACTAAGGCACATTCAAATCTCCAGAATGCAGAAAATGTGGACTCACTGCATTGAAAATGAAACCAGAAGATGTGTTCAATACATACCTTGTACTTCTTTGAGGCAACCTCTGGGATCTTCTTAAATGAAAAAAAGCAAAAAACTCTTGAAATCAGGAAAAAGATACAAAAGTCTGAGATCACGTACCAACCGACTCAAGAACAGCTTGGGCAGCACGGTGGCACAGCGGTTAGCACTGCTGCCTCACAGTGCCAGGGACCCGGGTTCAATTCCTGGCCTTGGGTCACTGTCTGTGCGGAGTCCGCACGTCCTCCCCGTGTCTGCGTAGCTTTCCTCCGGGTGCTCTGCTTTCCTCCCACAGCCCGTGGGCGGCACGGTGGGAGAGTGGTCAGCACTGCTGCCTCACAGTGCCAGGGCCCTGGGTTCAAATCCCAGCTTGGGTCACTGTCTGTGCGGAGTTTGCACATTGTCCCTGTGTCTGTGTGAGTTTCCTTTATTAAAAACGGGTGGCACTTGAATCCCAGGGGGACCAATATCCTGGCAGGAAGGTTGGCTAAGGCTACTGGGGAGAGTTTAAACTAGATAGGTTGGGGGGAGGGGATCAAAGTGACGTGACTGAGAGTGAGGAAGGTAGCTCGCAAACAGAGAAGGGTTATAGGCAGTGCAAGAGGGCAGGTGGACTGGGAACAGAGAAGGGGAGAGGTCAGACCATTAGGATTGAGATGTGTCTACTCTAATGCCAGGAGTATAGTGAATAAACAACTAGCTAAAGGAGGAGAGGGCTTGGGAGATGTTAGTAGCGCTTCAACAAACCGGGTCCAGATAAAGGCTGGCAAAAAGACACTTTGCCTGAATGCACGAAGCATTCGAAACAAAGTAAATGAGTTGATGGCACAAATCCATACAAATGAATATGATCTAGTGTCCATCACAGAAACGTGGTTGCAGGGTGACCGGTACTGGGAACTGAATATACAGAGTTATCAGGCATTTAGGAAGGATAGACAGGTAGAAAAAGGAGGTGGGGTAGCTTTGTTAATAAAGGATAATATCAGGACGGTAGTGAGAGACGACATAGGCTCTAAGGAGCAAAACGTGGAATCGTTGTGGGTGGAGATAAGGAATAGTAGGGGGAGAAAGACACTGGTAGGCGTTGTCTATAGGCCCCCAAATAATAACTTAGAGGTGGGGAGGGCTATAAACAAGCAAATAATGGATGCGTGCAAAAGTGGAACGGCAATAATCATGGGGGATTTTAACCTACATATTGATTGGTCGACTCAAATTGGACGTGGAGGGCTTGAGGAAGAGTTCTTGGAATGCTGTCGGGATTGTTTCATTGAACAGTATGTTACAGAACCTACGAGAGAGCTATCTTGGATCTGGTTCTGTGCAATGAGACAGGTAGGATTAAGGATCTTCTTGTGAAGGATCCTCTTGGGATGAGTGATCATAATATGGTGGAATTTCTGATACAGATGGAGGGTGAGAAAGTAGGGTCCCAAACCAGTGTCCTCTGCTTGAACAGAGGGGAGTACGATAGGATGAGGGTGGAATTGGCTAATGTAGACTGGGCGAGCAGACTGGTAGGTAGGATAACTGAGGAACAGTGGAGGATTTTTAAGGAGATTTTTTTAAGTACTCAGCAAAAATATATTCCGGTGATAAAGAAGGACTGTAAGAAAAAGGATAACCGGACGTGGATAACGAAGGAAATAAAGGAGAGTATTAAAATAAAATCAGATGCGTACAGAGTGGCCAAAAATAGTGGAGAATTAGTGGATTGGGAAAGCTTTAAAGAAAAACAAAGAACGACTAAGAAAGCGATTAAGAAAGGAAAGATAGATTATGAAACTAAACTAGCTCAAAATATAAAAATGATAGTAAAAGTTTTTACAAGTATATAAAAAGGAATAGAGTGGCTAGAGTGAATGTTGGACCCTTGGAAGATGAGAGGGGGGATTTAAAAGTGGAAAACGAGGAAATGGCTGAGACTTTAAATAAGTTCTTTGTGTCGATCTTCACAGTGGAAGACACAAATAGTTTGCCGAATATTAGAGATCGAGAGTTGGTGGGAGGGGAGGTCCTTAATACAATTACTGTTACTAAGGAGGTGGTGCTTGGTAGACTAATAGGACTGAAGGTAGACAAGTCCCCGGGCCCGGATGGAATGCATCCCAGGGTACTGAAAGAAATGGCTGAGGTAATAGCAGATACGTTAGTAGTAATTTATCAAAATTCGCTGGACTCTGGGGTAGTGCCGGCTGACTGGAAACAGCTACTGTTACGCCGCTGTTTAAAAAAGGAAGTAGACAAAAGGCGGGTAACTACAGGCCAGTTAGCTTAACGTCCGTAGTTGGGAAGATGCTAGAGTCCATTATTAAAGAGGAAATAACAGAGCACCTGAATAAGAATGGTTCGATCAAGCAGACGCAGCATGGATTCATGAAGGGAAAGTCGTGTTTGACGAATCTACTGGACTTTTATGAAGATGTCACTAGTGCGGTTGACAGAGGGGAACCGGTGGATGTGGTGTTTTTAGATTTCCAGAAGGCGTTCGATAAGGTGCCTCACAAAAGGTTGCTGCAGAAGATTGGGGTACACTGAGTTAGGGGTAAGGTGTTGGCGTGGATTGGGGATTGGCTATCTAACAGGAAGCAGAGAGTTGGGATAAATGGGTGCTTTTCTGGTTGGCAGTTGGTGACCAGTGGCGTGCCGCAGGGATCGGTGCTGGGGCCTCAATTGTTTACCATTTACATAGATGATCTGGAGGAGGGGACTGAATGTAGGGTATTCAAGTTTGCTGATGACACGAAGGTGAGTGGGAAAGCGAATTGCGTGGGGGACGCGGAAAGTCTGCAGAGAGATTTGGGTAGGCTGAGCAAGTGGGCGAGGATCTGGCAGATGGAATATAACGTTAGCAAATGTGAGGTTATCCACTTTGGTAGAAATAATAGTAAATTGGAATATTATTTAAATGGAGAAAAATTACATCGTGCGACTGTGCAGAGGGACCTGGAGGTCCTTGTGCACGAATCGCAAAAACTCAGTCTGCAGGTGCAGCAGGTGATCAAGAAGGCGAATGGAATGTTGGCCTTTATCGCGAGGGGGATAGAATATAAAAGCAGGGAGGTCTTGCTGCAACTGTACAGGGCACTGGTGAGGCTGCAACTGGAGTACTGTGTGCAGTTTTGGTCCCCTTATTTGCGAAAGGATATATTGGCCTTGGAGGGAGTGCAGAGAAGGTTCACCAGGTTGATACCGGAGATGAGGGGTGTAGCTTATGAGGAGAGATTAAACAGATTGGGTCTGTACTCGTTGGAGTTTAGAAGGATGAGGGGTGATCTTATAGAGACATATAAGATAATGAAGGGGCTGGATAGGGTAGAGGTGGAGAGATTCTTTCCACTTAGAAGGGAAACCAGAACTAGAGGGCACAGCCTCAAAATAACGGGGGGGGGCGGTTCAGAACAGAGTTGAGGGGGAACTTCTTCTCTCAGAGGGTAGTGAATCTCTGGAATTCTCTGCCCATTGAAGTGGTGGAGGCTTCCTCGTTGAATCTGTTTAAATCACGGGTAGATAGTTTTCTGATCGATAAGGGAATTAGGGGTTATGGGGAGCAGGCGGGTAAGTGGAACTGATTTGCTTCAGATCAGCCACGATCTTGTTGAATGGTGGGGCAGGCTCGAAGGGCCAGATGGCCTACTCCTGCTCCTATTTCTTATGTTCTTATGTTCTTATGTTTCCTCCGGGTTCTCCGGTTTCCTTCCACAGTCTGAAAGATGTGCTGGTTAGGTGTATCGGCCACGCTAAATTCTCCCTCAGTGTACCCGAACAGGCGCCGGAGTGTGGCGACTCGAGGATTTTCACAGAAACTTCATTGCACTGTTAACATAAGCCTACTTGTGACTAATAGATATACTTCTTCAAAGAAAGATGTGCTGGTTAGGTGCATTGGCCACGCTAAATTCTCCCTCTGTGTACCCGAACAGGCACCGGAGTTTGGTGATTAGCGGATTTTCACAGAAACTTCATTTCACTGTTAATGTAAGCTTACTTGTGACTCGAATAAATAAACTTAAAACTTAGCTTCTTCCCTGCTGCCATCAGACATTGGAATATTAAGTTGATCTTTCTTTGACTGCAACACAATATCCTTGCACCCTCTCCTTCCCTTCTCCCAATGCATTCTATGAACGGTATGCTTTGTCTGTACAGTGCACAAGAAATAATACTTTTCATTGTATCCCAATACATGTGAGAATAATAAATTAAATCAAATTGAATCAAATCAAATTAATAATGCACAGCAAGGTCTGTCTGGCTCTTTCTGTGGAGGGATGATTGTTCTAGAAAAGGCTATGTGCCAGAAATGTTCACTCGATTGCTGCTCACTCTTTGAAATTTGTTAAACTCTTGGTTCTTCCTCTACAAATGTTGCCAGGCCTGCTGATTTCTCGCACCTGCTCTGTCTGCTGCTTTCTTGATATATTTAATTCAACAAAACTCCAACACTCCCAGTGATCCTTCAGGGAGAATGTGAAACTGTTCCTCTCCCTATGCTCATTAAGAAGCAGTGCGCACCCAGCCAGGAAAAGAAGGAAAAGGTCATTAAGTTAAAACATTTGCAGGGAAATTCAGATACTCAACCCCCAAAATAATTTTTAAGGTCAGATTATTTTTCAAAAAATGCAAATATTGAAAAAGTGATTTTTTTTTTAAATCAAGGAAATAATAAGGTGACCTACAGATTTATTTCTATTTTCTCATGGGAGATAGAAACTAATTCAGCACAGAGCAGAGGCAACTGTTGGGACTTTTCTGATTAATTTTACCCTCAAACAGGCCTATCCACAGCTGAGTCCAATGGGACCAAAACAAATGCTCACATTTCAAGTTTCATGCTTCAAGGTGCCCAGATCACCAGCAACCTGTCCTGGTCCCTCCCTGCCGATGTTACTGTTAAGAAAGCCCACCAATGCCTCTCCTTCCTCAGGAGGCTAAGGAAATTTGGCATGTCCACTATGACTCTCACCAATTTTTACAGATGCACTATAGAAAGCATCCTCTCCAGATGTATCATAGCTTGGTATGGCTCCTGCTCTGACCAAGACCGCAAGAAACTGCTAAGGGTCGTGAACAAAGCCCAGTCCATCACACAAATCAGCCCCCGTCCATTGACTCTGTCTACACTTCCCGCTGCCTTGGAAAAGCAGCCAGCATAATCAAGGACCCCACGCATCCCGGACATATTCTCTTCCAATTTCTTCCATCGGGAAAAAGATACAAAAGTCTGAGGTTACGTACCAACTGATTCAAGAACAGCTTCTTCCCTGCTGCTGTCAGACTTTTGAATGGACCTACCATATATTAAGATGATCTTTCTTTACACCCTAGCTATGACTGTAACACTACATTCTGCACCCTCTCCTTCCCTTTTCTATGTACGGTACGCTCTGTCTGTATAGCGCGCAGGAAATAATACTTTTCATTGTATACTAATACATGTGACAATAATAAATCAAATGAAATCAAATTTGAATTTCACAAGGGTTTAACTTGTAGAAAATACAGGATTAAGAAAAAAATAAAAATTAATTGCTGAAGATAAATATACAAAATAAAGAACGCCTTAAAATCTGAGAATATTTTAAAATAAATGGTCCAAGAACTTTTCAATGCTAACAATACAAAATTAAAATAAACGTTAAAAAAATTAAAAATCACGGAAAGTAACAACACGAAACTAACTGGAAATGGAGCAAAAAGACATTTGGGACTTGTGTCCTTCATCAGAGTTGAAGAACATTCAGTCCTGATAAAGAATAAAGACATGCATTAATAAAAGCGCTTTTCACAACATCGGAACATCCCAAAGTTATATTGTAGCCAATGAAGTTCTTTTTCAAGCGTAGCCGTAATTGTTACATATGAAATGCTGTGTGCATTATAATGATACAGAAGAACCAACCACTCATCAGGGATTTTGCAAACACACTGTTGGTTCATTCATTAATTCTAAGCACATGCGAACAGAAAACATTGGCCAAGAATTTTAGTATGGCGGAGTTTCCCTTCTTGCCATCCAAAGACTCCGACACTGCTTGCCTTGCAGTCACTTCATGCTCCAATGAGCATTAACTGGCTGGAGATGGGTCTTAAGTTTAAAAGTCTATTTATTAGTGTCACAAGTAGGCTTACATTAACACTGCAATGAAGTTACTGTGAAAATCCCCTAGTCGCCACACTCCGGCGCCTATTCGGGTACACTAAGGGAGGACTCAGCATGGCCAATGCACCTAACCAACACGTCTTTCGGACTCCCGCCCCCGCTCCAACCCCACTAATATTTTCCCCACTTTTTCACTTTCTTTCTCTCCCTCTTAACGCCATTTTTTATCTCTCGCTCTTTGTTTTACTTTCTGCATCTAATTTGCCTTTAATTAACCTAATTTCCATCTCTCTCTTTCTTCTGTTTCTTTTTCTAAGGGTTGTATTTTACGTGTCCCCCACCTGGCGTGTTTTTTTTGGGGGTTGGGGGGGGGGGTGAGTTTGCATGTAAAATTGGGCAGGTGCCCAACTTGTTACCAAGCCAATTGACACTTTAAAATGTTTGCCATGGGCAGCCAGACAAGCGCAGGCAGCCAGATTGTTTTAACGTGAACTTCAAAGGATGGGAAGGATTCAATCATTGAGAGTGACCCTTAATGACCCTTACGATCACACCCCTCCCCTTTCTTCCTGACGCCTTAAACGTAATTCCCTCCATCCCGCTCTCCGTCCAACTGAAACCCTCTGTGCCTAAGATCTCTGGGGCAGCACGGTGGCACAGTGGTTAGCACTGCTGCCTCACAGTGCCAGGGACTCAGGTTCAATTCCAGACTTGGGAGGCGTTTGCACATTCTCCCAGTGTCTGTGTGGGTTTCCTCCGGGTGCTCCGGTTTCCTCCCACACTCCAAAGTTGTGCACGTTAGGTGGATTGGCCGTGCTAAATTCTCCTTAGTGTCCGAAAATGTGTAGGTTGGATGAATAGTAAAATTGTGGGGTTACAGGGATAGGGTGGGGGCTCTGGGTGAGATGCTCTTTGGAGAGTCGGTGCAGACTCAATGATCCGAATGGCCTCCTTCTGGGATTCTATGAAAATGTTGAGTTTATGGGTTGGTGTAAAGAAAAAGGGTGATTGGGAATCAACAGACTCTCAGTTTGTACTTCCATTGAGTACAGGTTCAAGTCTTCTTCCAGGAATTAAGTCTATGGGTGGGATTTTCCGGCCGTGCTCACCCCAAAGCCAGAAAATCCCACCCGAGGTCAACGGACCTTTGCATGATCCATGTCCCACCCGCCACGATTCCCATGGTAGGCGGGATGGGAAAATTCCAATCAATGATTTTGTTTTGAACAATACTTCAGCGCACTGCTGGTGATGTGAACATCGAGAGAGAACCATTATCCAGTGGATGTGAAAGTTCCTATGGTACTATTTGAAGAATAGGCAGTCCTCATGGATCTCTCCCCCAGCATTCCAGAACAACAGATCCTTCAACTTAACACTGTTCCTAGGCCCTTTACTTTTTTTATACAATAAAATGTCTGCCATGTTTGCCTTGAATAGCAGTAGCTACACTTCAAAAGGAGTTTATTGGTCATGTGGTGCTAGGGAATGTCCAGAGGATTTTATGTATGCACAAGAAATGCAAAACATTTTTTTTGTTTGTTTTAGTTGTGAGGAGCTGGAAGATTCTAATTTCACTGGAAGGTGAACATTCACTACCATCTATCATGCGCTCACACCAAAAGTATTGACCAAGGAGAAACGGCAGAACCATTATGTGTGTGACATACAAGTAAATCTGATTGCAATCTATGTTTGCAGTTTTACCTTGGATCTGCTGAAAATCAGACCTTGGAACTGGACATCTGCCAATTCACCCAACGCCATTCATTTGCTTTCGCAATAATCCTTTCTGACACATAATAATTATGAACGTTTTACGTCTGTTTTTCATTTCATTATTGCGTTCCTAACTAAACTGTTAAACCTTTTTCTGAAATGTCGGTGCACTGCTCAATGTTCATCAGCAGCCTCAGTCCATCTCTCTCTCCAATGCCAAATTTCACTTCCTGCTCCCATAGCGACACAAACTGCAGTTACTCATTAGACACGTTCTTTAACAATTCAAACTATGAAATTTATTTTTCTTTGGTGGGATTGTTTGATTTGGCAAGACTTAGAAATCATAGAACCCTACAGTGCAGAAGGAGGCCATTCGGCCCATCGAGTCTGCACCGACCACAATCCCACCCAGGCCCTACCCCCACATATTTTTACTCACTAATCCCTCTAACCTACGCATCTCAGGACTCTAAGGGGCAATTTTTAACCTGGCCAATCAACCTAACCCGCACATCTTTGGACTGTGGGAGGAAACCGGAGCACCCGGAGGAAATCCACGCAGACACGAGGAGAATGTGCAAACTCCACACAGACAGTGACCCGAGCCGGGAATCGAACCCGGGACCCTGGAGCTGTGAAGCAGCAGTGCTACCGTGCTACCGATGTGAGAAGTTCTTGTCAGTTGCCTTTGGTTTAAGGCGCATTGCAATGCCAAATGTCCCAGGCCCGCTAATGACATTGAAATTGCATTTAAATTCTAACTTATTGAGCTCCGCACTGATTTCCGGCGTGGAGCCTGACGGCACTAGAAATCCGGCTGCCGGAGATGCGCAGAGGCCGTGGTACCCATCGGGGACCCCGCGAAACAGACTAGAGTCTCTACAAAAGCAGCGCTGCAGGCTGGGAGAATCGCCCCCAATATTTATCAGACACACTCAAAATTCAAAATCAAGACAGATTAAATTCAAATTTTTTGGGGAAGAAAATAGCCTTAATCAAGATCGCCCATCAGTTACAGTGCAAGTTAAAGGCTTCAATACGGATGTTAAAATTGATACTGGAGCTTGCATTAACATACTAGCAGATGACCTAGATTAACTTCAGCCAATACCCTTCTATCCATCAGAAATCAAATTGCAAGGTCTAGGGGGCACAAATCTCCCAGTAAAAGGCAGGATAATTGCTCCCCTTTGTTACTAGGGATGGCAGATCGTTGATTCCCTCTATGATTTCCACAATCAATGCAAATCCTTATCGAATGTTGGCGGACTACTGGGAATTCTGGAAAATCTAGCCAATGACCAACACTTGAACAACTCAATGCCTTTCATTGGAGCAAGCGAGGAAGTTTTATGTAGAACCAGTGGAACTTCAGCCTCCGGCAGCTGAGGAGATTTATTCAATCAGCAGTGAGTTCCTTTCTATCACCAAAGACACCATCTACTACAGCCCACGTGGATAGTGAGGTTATGGATCTCAGTTTTTGACAAAGTGAGGGCAGATGTGGCAGACACAGAAGGCATTGAAAGACAGTGGTGCTGTGTTATTGTAACTTTATTTTTGATGCTATGTGTAATGCTAGCAGGAAGCACTTTGCGTCTGGACATTTGGGATGGTTGGAAAGACTATGGGCAGGATTTTTCCTCCCCCCTGTGGCTTGTTTTCTGGTGCTGGAAGCGGCCTTTGTCCAGCAAGAATCTAACTATAGTTTTACCCTTGCACAGACGCACTAAATTAAACCCACTTGAAAATATACCTAGGCCAGAATTCTCCGGCCATTCACGCCCCACCACTGCTGCCAGCGAGAACGGAGAACTTGCAGCCCAGCCAAACCTCCGTTCACTGCAGCGGGACTGGAGAATCCCAGCTGTGGGCAAGTTCGGAGAATCCGGCCCCTTATTTCTAATATTTACCAATACAAATACAAATCCCTCAAACTACCTTTTGTTTCCTAACAAGAGATAATGGAAGTTGATTAACATCAGCTAGGTCTATAAAATAATGAGGAGTATAGATCAGGTAGATAGTCAACATCTTTTCCCAAAGGTAGGGGAGTCTAAAACTAGAGGGCATAGGTTTAAGGTGAGAGGGAAGAGATACAAAAGGGTCAAGAGGGGCAATATTTTCACACAGTTGGTGGTGAGTGTCTGGAATGAGCTGCCAGAGGTAGAGATGGAGGCGGGTACAATTTTGTCTTTTAAAAAGCATTTAGACATTTACATGGGTAAGATGGGTATCGAAGGATATGGGCCAAACATGGGCAATTGGGAATAGCTTAGCGATAAAAACTGTTGGGCAGAAGGGCCAGTTTCCATGCTGTAAACCTCTATGACTCTGTCTCAGCAGAAACCATCTCCTGTGAATTATATCTCAGACTGTGGACATGATGTGAGTTGAAAGAAAGCCACTCTGGGCTAAAGACAGGTTTGTGTTTTTTTTCCCTTCCAAGAAGACACCAGAAAATGGGTTACAAACCAACTGCAATCCTGTGTGCTAGTCTGCTTTGCAGTTCTACTGTGCTGGTGTGTGCTGTGGAGGTCACGTTTACAGGTGACGAAGGTGAAGTTGGAAGGAGTAGGAAGCTGTGACTAGTGACAGATACAAAGAAGTGGTTGAGACCATGAGAGTGGAGATTCTATGAGAGGTGGGTGACAGGTCGCAGGATGGCCATGAATGTGGGTCAGTTCACAAGTAGGCAGAGAGGGAAAATAGAGTGAAAACAAGTGAGAGCACAGTGAGTTTAAATGGAGATTTAAACCTTCAACATGGAAGAGCTGTTCAGTGCAAAGGCAGAGGGAGGAAAATAAAGATGATGTTGGTGTGAAACCCACAGAGGGTGTGATGGTGGTGATAGTGGTGGTGGTGGGGGGGGGGGGGTGGGTTGCATTAGAAAACAATGATTTTAAAGGGGTGAAGGGATGTAGAAAGGTGAGGTATTTAAAGGAGAAGGTATAAGAGGAGTACGAAAAGAGATTCTTGTGTAAGATATTGTGGACCTAGAGTTGTAAATTCTGGTTCAATGGATTCCTTGAGATTTCATCACATGTTCACACCATTAATTATCTGATGTGTCTATCCTTGCAATGCTTTGTCTTCCTAGCCTGACTGGAAAACAAAACAACACATATCCGTTTGGATTGCAGGTTAGTCATTCTTCCCATCTCCAATTTTTTCTTTATATAATGAATAAACAGAAGTGTTCAAAGAATATCAAAAGTTCTATTTTAATGCCTCCTATGACTTTCTCCTGGGTTCAGTGTCTGACCACTGTCCATCCTGTTGGCTTGGACCCTCAGGACTTTGAAAGTCCAGGCCAATGCTGCAGGGTTCGCAATGCTGCCGAGACCAAGATGTGATTGGTGATCAGGGCACACTGGCACCATGAGGTTTGGAGCTGGCCAGGTGTTGTGAAGTAAAGCCAGGTGGGTAGTCTTTGTTGAGGGGCATCACAGATTACCATCGCAGGAGCCCAATCCTATTTTGATCATGATGTGGAGATGCCGGCGTTGGACTGGGGTGGGCACAGTAAGAAGTCTCACAACAACAGGTTAAAGTCCAACAGGTTTATTTGGAATCACGAGCTTTTGGAGCGCTGCTCCTTCATCAGCTGATGAAGGAGCAGCGCTCTGAAAGCTCATGATTCTAAATAAACCTGTTGGACTTTAACCTGTTGTTGTGAGACTTCTTACTATTTTCATCAGTAAGTGTGCCTCTGGTTGCAGACCAATTTGAACATATAGGGCAGGATTTTCCAGCTGTGCTCGTCCCAAAGCTGGAAAATCCCACCCGAGGTCAACAGACCTTTGCACGGTCCGCTATGGTTCCCATGGTGGGCATGATGGGAAAATTCCACGAGCTTGTGTGGCTTTTGCTACCAAATAAATCTGTTGGACTTTAACCTGGTGTTGTTAAACTTCTTACTGGGAAAATTCCACCCATAGTGACCGAAACGAACGATATGCTGAGTGGGGAGAAAGCGGGGGGAAAGGAGGTGGAGCGGGGTGGGGAGGAGAGGGGGGGGGAAGGGAGAGGAGGGAAGGGGAGAGGGGGTGGGGGGGAAGGGGTATGCTTTGTATGTGTATAGTGCAGAAGAAACAATACTTTTCGCTGTATCCCAATACATGTGAGAATAATAAATCAAATCAAATCAATTAAAATGGTTCAAGTTTGAGACCATAAGGATTGTGTGTTTGGGAGGCACTGGGTTCACTGCCCTGGCCCAGGGCTGGGTGCAGGGTCCCAGTGCAGCCACAGGTTGGCAGTGTGGAGGGGACGGGCGGAACATTTGTTCGGGCTCCTGGTTTATCACGGACCCTTTCAGCAGCGGGACTTCCGGGATTTGGACGGAAGTGCTCGCTCTGTTCATTCCCCCGCCCGCTGCAGGCTTTTGGCTCTGAGTGAAAATGCTGCTGGTTTTAGCGGAGGAGCACAAGGAGCATCTGGGGTTCCTGACTCGGGTGGACTCCGCCGGTCAGTGACTGGGAGTGTGGACTGCGGGCGAGGAGGGAGGATTGGGTTGGAGGGAGGGGAGGGGGTTTGGAGGGGGGGAGGGTTGGGAGGGTTTGGGGGGAGGAGGGAAGATTGGGTTGGAGGGAGGGTTGGGGGAGAGGGGGGGGAGGGAGGGTTGGGGGAGAGGGGGGGGGAGGGAGGGTTGGGGGAGAGGGGGGGGGGAGGGAGGGTTGGGGGGGAGGGTTGGGGGAGAGGGGGGGGGAGGGAGGGTTGAGGGAGAGGGGGGGGAGGGAGGGTTGGGGGGGGGAGGGAGGGTTGGGGGAGAGGGGGTTGGGGAGTGGAGTGAAAGCATTGGGCTGTCTAGGAGTTAGGATGAGGGGGTAAGGATACAGGAATGAGGAAGCAAGAGTGGGGGTGAGTAATGGAGAATTGGGGCAGGGTCTGGGTGTTGGGGGTGGGGTGCAGGTTGGTCTGGATGCAGGAAAATGGATGGGAAGGTACGGGGATGAGCTGTTGGTGGCATAAATACTCCAGCAATACTTGGAGGAGAAGAACCTGGCATCCTTACCCAGTTTGATTTAAATGTGATTCCTGTCAATCAACCAACCTGGCTAATCCTTGATTGTCCTCGGAACTGGCCCAATAAGATGCTCAGTCATGTCAAACCCGGGTGCTGACCTTGTCAGTGGTGCCCATGTGGGAATGGGATGCTTGCTATTCAGAGCTTGCGTTGCAGCAAATTACAAACAGAAGTATGTAGTCAACTGTCTAGAACAGCACACTCCAGTTCGTGTTCCAGCTGAGCACCGGTTATATCAGTCAGTCTGCTAAAAAACACACAATTTCGATGAGTAAATAACTCAAACATACGAGGAAGGAGAAGAAAGGGAATTTTTGTCTTTGTTGCTGTAATGAACCATTAATTTGTATAATAAACCCTTTTATTTGGTTCAGTTGTAGGAGAATTCTGCCGAATTGCCGTGGAATTTTTGAAAAAAGGCTCAAATCCCAAAATATTTGAAGGAGCGGCAAGTATGTAATGAGCAGCTTTTAATCTGTGATCCTGTTTAAGGCAGCGGTGTTCTGTAACTCAGCAGAATGTGCTAATGTTATGATTCCTCTACCCACAGTCTGTTCTGTGTTTTGAGGGAAGTAACTAACTGTGCACCCAGTCCTTTTGCCCTGAATATTGAATGGTGGAAGGGTTGAGGAGACTGCAGCTGTCTGTTCTTGCTCATCTGCAGCTAGATACAGTTTTCCCACACAGGAAGTGAAACTATTGGATGTAGTAGCCCTGCTCTGGCTGATCTAGGGTGAACTGGGACTAAATGAATTAAAGCACCGTCATTAAGGTGCTATGCATTGGGATAATGAGGTGGGAACCACAAGATGCACATTGTTTTCTCAATTATGGAAATAATGTATGTTAAATTGATACAAGTGTTATTGGGTTGTTTGAACAGGATATTGAAGTGATGAGGGCATTTGTTGAGAATGGGTTGTTCAATAACATTGCTGCATCCATTGCCACTTCACTTGTTCATACAAGAGGTGAAGTGACTGCCCTTGACATCAAGGCAGCATTTGACCAAGTATGGCATCAAGGAGCTCCAGCAAAACTAGAGTCGATGCGAATTAGGGGAAAATCCTCCACTATTCGGGGTTCGTGGTGGGAGATACAGAAAGGATATCAGAGGTAGGTTCTTTACGCAGAGAGTGGTTGGGGTGTGGAATGGACTGCCTGCAGTGATAGTGGAGTCAGACACTTTAGGAACATTTAAGCGGTTATTGGAAAGGCACATGGAGCACACCAGGATGATAGGGAGTGGGATAGCTTGATCTTGGTTTCAGATAAAGCTCGGCACAACATCGTGGGCCGAAGGGCCTGTTCTGTTCTGTACTGTTCTATGTTCTATTTGGAGTCATACCTGGCACAAAGGAAGATGGTTGTCATGGTTGGAGGTTAATTATCTCAGCCCCAGGACATCGCTGCAGGGCTTTCTCAGGGTAGTGTCCGAGGCCCAACCATCTTCAGCTACTTCATTGATGTACTTCCCTCCCATCAGAAGGTCAGAAGTGGGGATGTCCACTGATGTGCAACTTGTTCTCACAACTTAACCCTTTAAATCCAATGTTCACTATTCGTGATGACTCGTACTGAAACAGTTGTATCCAAATCCAGCAAGACCTGGACAAAGTCCAAGCTTGAGTTTATAAGTAACATTTGTGCCCCACAAATCCAGGCAATGGCCATTTCCAACAGGAGAGAATCTAACCATCGCCCCCTTGATGATATTCAATGGCATTACCATTGCTGAATCCCCTACTATCAACATCCTGGGGGTTGCTACTGACCAGAAACTGAACTGCAATAGTCATATAAATTCTGTGGCTACAAGAGCAGGTCAGAAGCTGGGAATATTGCGGTGAGTAACTCACCTCATGACTTCTCAAAGCCTGTCTACCATCTACAAGGCACAAGTCAGGAGCGTAATAGAATACTCTGCATTCCTGGATGAATGCAGTTCCAACAACACTCAAGAAGCTCAAAACTATCCATGACAAAGCAGCCCGCTTGATTGGCACCCCATCCACCAACATCCACTCCCTCCATCATCATCGCACGGTGTGTAGCAGCTGCCAGCTGCATTGCAGGAACTCACCAAAGCTCCGTAGACTACCTTCAAACACATGACGGCCACCATCAATAATAAAAAGGGCAAGCAGGTACATGGGAACACCACCACCTGGAGGTTCTCCTTCAAGCCACTCGCCATCCTGACTTGGAACTATATCCCCCGTTCCTTTGTTGCCACCGGGTTAAAGTCCTGAAATTCCTTCACAGCACTGTGGAGTGTATCACCATGTGGACTGCTGTGGTTCAAGAAGGCAGCTGACCATCGCCACCTTTTTCAACAGGATAGCGATGATTGCTTTGATGTGGAAATCCCATATCCTGCACCTCGCTGTTCCCTAGTGTAATAACAACGGAGTCATCAATGATGACTTCTCAAACGATATGGTGGTTGTGTGTGTGGTTGTGTGTGTGGGGTTGTGTGTGTGTGTGTGGGGTTGCGGGCGGGGTTGCGCGCGTGTGTGTGGTTGCGCGCGTGTGTGTTGTAATGCACATCAGTTTATCAGTTTACTTTTTTTGTAGGGAAGCTGAATGTGAGCACTGAAACTGTACAGCATGGAGTAGAGGGACTGATGTACTTGCTCACAGAGAGCTCCAAGATGATGGTAAACAGATTCATTTATCCGCATAGCCTTATCCATGTTAGTCTTGACTTGATCTCGTGGTCATTGAAGAAGGGATTGGAGACGAATATATTACACCCTTTCATTATCTTTTATAGCAATTGTTTTTTTTTTCCTTTGTCCTCTTTCCATCAATTTTCTCACTTCCCTATTGCAGACAACTTCTTGTGTTATGCTGTTCACAGTAATGGTTGCTTACCATCGCTACGTACATCTTGGTACACACCGATGTCCCCTGTAAGCTGCGTACATGCAGCCATATAACACTGAAATGCCTTGCCAACCGCTCACAAATTGTCCCCTGTGAGGTACTGCATATGAGTGGCTGCGAGAACAAAATGTTTGAAGATGCCTTGCATTCGAATGAACAGGCGGCTCCCAGTGTAAAGAGTTTAGATGGAATATCGATTGATTCATTCATGTGTTCTGCCCTCTGTCGGCTGATGCTTCATCCTGAGCAGCTTTCCTTGGCTGTTCTTATCAGTGGTGGTTTGCCATTGCTTTCCATTCTCAGGGGCAGGGCCAGGAGGCAACGTCACTCTGAACCACATAGACGCAGAGGTTTACAGCAAGGAAACAGGCCCTTCAGCCCAACTTGTCCATGCCGCCCAGTTGTTACCATTTGGGGGGGGGGGGGGGGGGAGGTGGCACGGTGGTCAGCACCGCTGCCTCTCTCTGCCAGGGACCTGGGTTCGATTCCCGGCTTGGGTCACTGTCTGTGTGGAGTTTGCAGTTTGCACATTCTTCCTGTGTCTGTGTGGGTTTCCTCCGGAAGCTCCGGTTTCCTCCCGCTGTCCAAAGATGTGCGGGTTAGGTGGATGGCCGTGCTAAATTACCTCTTCGTGTCGGGGGACTAGCTTGGGTAAGTGCATGAGTTTATGGGGATAGAGCCTGGGTGGGACTGTGGTTGGTGCAGACTCGATGGGCCGAATGGCCGCCTCCTGCACTGTAGGATTCTATGATAAGCTAGTCCCAATTGCCTGCGTTTTGCCCATATCCCCCTATACCCATCTTACCTATGTAACTGTCTAGATGCTTTTTAAAAGACAAAATTGTACCCGCCTCTACTACTACCTCTGGAAGCTCGTTCCAGACACTCACTGCCCTCTGGGTGAAAAAACTGCCCTTCTGGACCCCTTTGTATCTCTTCCCCCTCACAAACCTATGCCCTCTACTTTTAAACTCCCCTACCTTCGGGAAAAGATGTTGACTATCTACCTTAGCTATGCCCCTCATTATTTTATACACCTCTATATGATCACCCCTAAGCCTCCTACGCTCCTGGGAACAAAAGTCCCAGTCTATCCAGCCCCTCCTTGTAACTCAAACCATCAAGTCCTTGTAGCATCCTAGTAAATCTTTTCTGCACTCTTTCTGGTTCAATAATATCCTTTCTATAATAGGGTGACCAGAACTCTACACGGTATTCCAAGTGTGGCCTTACCAATATCTTGTACAACTTCAACATCTCTTGCATTCAATGTTGAGCTAGCCACACATTCCACCCATCCCCCAGCAAACATTGATACAGATCAATAATTTAATAAACCAGGAACCTTCTGTGGTTTGCATTGCCTGGTTCGTAACTGTGTCAATTAGGTGGGAGGTTATTACTTTGGTGAATTTAACTGCAACTGCAATATCAGATGTTACTTGTGATTAGATTTCAGAGGTGGATTTCCAGGACTCTGTGCTTGTTTTGGGTTTTCCTGAAGACCTAAATAAATTACTACTGCAGCTTTACCTGGATAATAGGAAAGAGATTCGGAGTATTCTGAATGAGCTGGCTCCAGACTTCCCTCATTACCACAACTTAGAATGGAGACTCGATGTACAGGTAAAGACTTTAGGATGCCCTCAAAAACCCAGTCATTTTACATAATCTCGTAGATATTATTTTGCTCTGTGTGCAGTGAAATTTCTTTGTAAACTCAATTACGTACCACCTTCATCAAATGTTTTCCCTGGTTTGGTGAAACCACTCTTTACGTCCTCGACAGGGGGGCTCGAATTCTGATGCATTGTCAGTGCTATAAACATGCAGATACTGAAGTTGATTAGCTGGATTAGCAGGCGTTACTCCTTCATTTAACTCCGTCATAGCAGGATTTAGAGGGTTAAATTGAGAAGTTGCACAAAGATGGCTTGTGGGGAAGGGGAAAGTCATCTTAAAATTTGAGCTATGCTGTTCAGAATTAAAATCAGAGGGCACGCTTCACACACAATGCAATAAAAATGGCAGAGTGGTTAGCACTGCTGCCTCACAGCGCCAGGGACCCGGGTTCGATTCCCAGCTTGGGTCACTGTCTGTGCCGAGTCTGCACGTTCTCCCCGTGTCTGTGTCCTCCGGGTGCTCCAGTTTCCTCCCACAGTCCGAAAGATGAGCTGATTGGGGTGCATTGGCCATGCTAAATTCTCCCTCAGTGTACCTGACCAGGTGCCGGAATGTGGCGACTAGGGGATTTTCACAGTAACTTCATTGCAGTGTTAATGTAAGCCTAGTTGTGACTAATAAAACTTTGCTAGGGTGTTCTGCTACCTGCATTTAAAAAAAAAAAGACCAGGCTTGTTGAGCCTGCTTTTGATGTTCTAAAACCTTAATGTATCCATCCAATAAACATCCATAACAAAACTAACCACAATAAACTAATACGTTATTAAACTGTAAACAACATAATGTTCAAGTTTCTGTTGACTGGTTTTATGTACATGTCGTGAGGCTCAGATGTAACCAAACATATAACTTTTTAACTCCTTCCCAAAAAGCTGTAGATGCTGGGTGAATTGAAATTTTGAAAAATAAAGATCAACAGATTTCATTGGTTAGAGGTATCCAGGGAAAAGGAAGAGTTGTAGGTATGGTAAATGGAATTGATTTACAGATCAGCCATGATTTAATTGATATGTTTGAAGGATTGCATTGTCCACCTTCTATCCTTAACTTTATCGTTCACTAGGGTAAAGTTGGGCCATTTATTGCCACTTTCATGTTCGCATTCACCTAATACTAATTTGCATCAGCTTATAAATGGTAATATAGCTACAGCCTTGTATTTCAGTGTTAGGCTTGCGTCCCAATCTTCTATTTACAGTTAGTTCACCTCAAAAACCCAGTCATTTTACATAATCTCGTAAATATTATTTTGCTCTGTGTGTAGTGAAATTTCTTTGTAAACTCAAATTATGTACCACCTTCATCAAATGTTTCCCCTGGTTTGGCAAAACCTCTCTTCACGGTCTCAACAGATCCAATTCCAGAACTGACCTAAATGTGTCTGCAAATTATTAAGTATCCCAGTGTGTTGCTGTCCCAGACTTCTGTTATCAAGGATTTGTGATTTGCGATGGTTTCTCCATCCGGGTCGTCTGTGGAGATGGAATAAATTGGGATTACCTCTAAAATACTATAATAATTACCTCCAACTTGACTGCACCTCTCATATGTACTCCTTCTGTTTTAAGACATAGGAGTAGAAGTAGGCCATTCGGCCCATTGAGTCTGCTCTGCCATTCAATGAGATTGTGACTGATCTGAAATGATAATCATTAACTCCGCTTTCCCGCCTTATCTCCATGACCCCCTTACTGATTAAAAATCTGTCTTGCACTTACCGACCCAGCCTCTGCACCTCTCTGTGGTTAAGAATTCCATAGATTCACTATGCTTTGAGAGAAGAAATTCGTCCTCGTCTGTCTTAAATGGGCAACTCCTTACCCTGAAATTATGCCCTCTGCTCTTAGACTATCCCACAAGGGGAAACAACCTCAACTCAGTCTCAAATTCTGCACTGGGTCCCACTCCAGCTGTTGTATTAATCCTTGTCAAATTTTTTTTTAAAAAGGGACAAGGCTTGTTGACCCTGCCTTTGATGTTCTAAAACCTCAACGTATCCGTCCAATAAACATCCATAAAACTAACCACACTAAACTAATACGTTATTAATCTGTAAACAACATATTAAACTGTATACAACATAATGTTCATGTTTCTGTTAGCTGGTTTTATGTACATGTCGCGAGGCTCAGATGTAACCAAACATTTGTTTTATTTCTTCTGTCAGTTGGCCAGTCGTGCCTTAAGGCAACAGATCAAACCACTGTTAACCCTGAAGCTGCACCTGGAACAGAATGGACATCGGAGTGCCAATGTACTTCAAACTGACCCTGCCACCTTGCTGCACCTAATCCACAAGTTGGAGCAAGCGCTGGGTGAAATGAAGACTAACCATTGCAGAAGGATTGTGCGCAATATAAAATAGACAAATTTCAACAGACTGGCGACCACTGGCGTTCCATGTGCCAAATCGAGATAACCGAACATTGGCCAATTTGGGGTGCCATACGTTAGGGGTGTCTCCTTCTGATGGGAGGAACTTGTTGCTGTTTTGTGTACAGCACAATCTTGGTTGTTGGGAGCATTTTGCAGAATGAGAGTTGGTTATATAGACTTTGTTCGTTTGCATTGACACGGGAAATCAATAGCCTTTATGACTGTAGTCAAACTGTAAGATAATATTATTTGCTGGAGCTGTCATGGCACACTGTAAAGTGCTTTATGGTGATTGTTGCCCATCAGGATCTGAGCTCCAGATGGTGTCACACAAGTGCTTCGTTTTGGCCAAATAAATATTGCCTTGGATGAAAAGGGGGCTCGATGGGGAGAAATAACAACTGTTGGGAACAGCGCCAGAAGAATGAAACGTAGAGAGGACTAATTAATCAAACAACGCAGCTAAGATTCACCAGTAGTGGGAAAGGAATCGTAGATTGTGGGGTGGCGGAAGACAAAATGCAGCAAAAACCCTGTTTACAGGACTGGAAGATACATACTGCCCTTTTATCTCTTGGGGTCAGGCTGACATCAATGCCAACCTCATGAGAAAGATGTTTCTTTTCCAGCTGGTAGCTACCAAGTTCCTGTGTGCAACCAATTTGGATTTTTGTCTGTCCAATTCATAGTACCCACCACAAAACTGGCGCTGAATTGGTAGCCTCACTGAGCACGATGGCACTTTTGACAAGAACTTGTGCTCTACTCTGCTGAAAGGTGGGTTAAGGCCATTTGTTGGGGTAGAGAGAGCGGAGTGTGTTGGTGTTTAAAAAGTAAAGCATGCTGGACTTGCCATCAGTGACACTTATTACCTTGGCCACGGTGAGAAAACTTGGAGAAAACAGTATCACTGATGTGAAGCCTTGAATTTTGTACCACAATCAACAATTTAGCAAGACCATTTTGTTTTAAAAAGCATTTTGAAGGTCATTGACAGGACATTTAAGCGATAGGTTTAACTTTTGTTCAGCTGTGATTTTCTAACATAAACTAGCAGATCCATTGCAAGTGATTGGTAGATCACAGTTACAAGAGAAAGATTCTGCCATGTCCAATTTCTAATTAAATTTGATAAGTTAAACTTAGTGTATCAGTTCAACTTTAACCAGAGTTGGGACGTGAGGAAAAATTGGATGCAATGTTTACTGTGTCCTAGTGATGTTTAAGCTGGAATGTTGGTATTACTGGGGTCTTGTTTTCAATGTGTTACAATTTGGGTATCCAACTTTGGATACTTAACTACAGCCTCCAACAAATATATGAACTGTACTTTGGGCCCGTTTGTGCATTTGATTTTGTTTTGATTGTTCTAACATTTGTTTCCAGGCTTCTGTGAGAGTCCAAAGCCAGTTCCCACCACCTCCTGAATCTTTTAGCAACTTGGAAAGCAGAGAATGCATGTAGATGTTTTCCAATCTCTCAGCACCAGTTTTGTTCCATTGCATCAGTAGGGAGGAAGCATATCATGCCCGTGGGTGCCATCTGGTTACATTATTCACCTTACTCTTTTCTGATCTTTGGAAGAGATGGCATGGTCTTATTCTTTGCGTGACATGTGATCTCACTGTTTGAGATACTTAATGGATGACTGAAAATGCTTCGAAAGGAGAAATGTTTCAAATGTCCATTTTCACTCTATCACCCCCTTATTCTGTTGGTTTGCAGTCGGTAGGTTAAGGTGAGTTACGGCCATTTGTTGGGGTAGAGAGAGCGGAGTGTGTTGGTGTTTGGGAGTGGATGAGGCAGAATGGCCGCCAGCTTCAGATAAATGGCGTTTATGGCAGTTCGAGTTTATTAAAGTTGAAGTTTATTTATTAGTCACAAGTAACATTGCAATGAAGTTACTGTGAAATTCCCCTTTCATTTATCATTCTTCATTGTTTGATGAGGCATGTTCTCTTTAAAGTGGTGAGTTTTGGCAGCTGCAAAGCATTCAATTGGGGAAACTGAGGATTAAGCATGCCTTCATCTCTTAACATTTACATTGCTGTAACTAGTAGTTGCCAGTAGGTATACAAAAAGGTATTCTAATCAACAAAGTGAAAAATGGACACCAGCAACATCTATAATGTCTGGTATTTTGTAAATTCGGCCAAATGTACTCTTTTAACTGTCACTTTTCATAAGAAATTTCTACAGCTATTGATTTTCTGCACTGTTTTTGATTGAATTGTTTTTCCGTTACTTCCACTGGTTTCAGCTGCTGCACTGACTACCACCTGCGTTCCTTATACTTCCTGTTGAGACTGTCCGATCACCAAAATCAAGTGCAAGAAAATTAGTACAAGAGTTAGATTTTTAAAAATTATTCCTTGTGCAGTGGAATTGCCAATGGGCGGCATGGTGACACAGTGGTTAGCACTGCTGCCTCACAGTGCCAGGGACCCGGGTTCAATTCCTGGCTTGGGTAACTGTGTGGAGTCTCCCCGTGTCTGTGTGGGTTTCCTCCGGGTGCTCTGGTTTCCTCCCGCAGTCCGAAAGACGTGCTGGTTAGGTGCATTGGCCACGCTAAATTCTCCCTCAGTGTACCTGGACAGATGCCGAAGTGTGGCGACTGAGGGATTTTCACAGTAACTTCATTGCAGTGTTAATGTAAGCCAAGCCTGTGACTAATAATAACTTTATAATTGTTTTGTGCCAAAACAATATACAGAATGTAACCTTGCAACCCACTGTAATGAGGTTTAGTTTACATGCGATTCCTAATTCCTCGCTTAGGTGTCTACATTCTTCTAACATTCGCGTTCTGAATAACTACAGTAGGAGTTTTCATTTGTTTTGGAATTGCTCTCCCGTCCATATATTTAGCAAAATAAAATTGCATGATAGAAATCACATGCCAGAAATCATGGTAGCTACCAATTACTGGAAATTACTTCACACGCTGTGCCTCGACTTTACATCAGTAACGTGCTGTATTTTTAAATTAATTGCCGTATCAGATGCACAGAAACATGCCTCAAGATCACCATGGTTGCAGTGTGTCTGAAATGGTGGTGGTGAAGATACTCAGATCTCAGAAGAAATGTTTCTGATCTACGCTGTTCACTGTTGAAATTAACTCTAATCTTGTTTAAAATATTTGTGTCTGAAACTTGAGAGGTTTTGGTTCGATGTTCCGGGTCACTTTTAGAAAGGTGCGTTACACCTCTGCGGAGTGGCACGGTGGCACAGCGGTTAGCACTGCTGCCTCAATGCACCGGGGACCCAGGTTCAATTCCTGGCTTGCGTTACTGTGTGGAGTTTGTGCGTTCTCCCTGTGTCTGCGCGGGTTTTCTCCGGGTGCTCCGGTTTCCTCCCACAGTCTGAAAGACGTGCTGGTTAGGTGTATTGGCCATGCTAAATACTCCCTCAGTGTACCCGAACAGGCGCCGGAGCGTGGCGACTGGGGGATTTTCACAGTAACTTCATTTCAGTGTTAATGTAAACCTACTTGTGACAAACTTTAAATCTGTCAATGCTTTTAAGCTGAAGTAAGAATCCACGCAGAACGCTGGCTGGGAATAGCTGTGTTTGCAGTATGGTCTGCGGAGCTGGTTTTCTGTGATCTTTAAAGGAAGCGCTCTGACCAAATTGTTAAACACAACAGGGGCGTGATGTGGGATTCTGAAAATCTTTAACAAAGAACATCAGACTTGTACAAAGATACCAATTGATTTGTGGCACTTGACAACCTTCTGAACTGTGAATTGGTCTGACCACGTAAAAAGTGACAAACTGACTCCCATCGATTTTTGATGTGTTAATGTTTCATTTGCGCACCATTAAGCGACTGATCAGGCAAACTGGAAAAAGCTTAACTCCATAAAAGTATGCTGAGGGGATCATTTGAAAGATAAAGGGGTGTTGTCAGTTGATGTGTAATGCTAATTACACAGGGCAGCACGGTGGCACAGTGGTTGGCACTGCTGCCTCACAGCTCCAGAGACCTGGGTTCGATTCCTGGCTTGGCTCACTGTCTGTATGGAGTTTGCACTTTCTCCCCATGCATGGGTTTCTTCCGGGTGCTCCGGTTTCCTCCCACTGTCCAAGGATGTGTGGGTTAGGATGTTTGGCCATGGTAAATTGCTCTTAGTGCCAGGGGGACTAACAGGGATTACAGGGGATAGGGCCTGGGTTGGATTGTTGTCGGTGCAGACTCGATGGGCCGAATGGCCTCCTTCTGCGTTGTAGGATTTCTATGATTCTAATTATCTCCTGGGAACAAGTGAAATTCAGCTGATGCCTTATACAAGTATGGATATTCAATAGAAATTAGCTTAGTGTTCAAGGAAATGCAATAGAACCCTCTGGTGTATCTGTAGAAGTTGGTGAGAGTTGTAGCTGACTTGCCAAATTTCCTTAATCTTCTGAGAAAGCAATTCTGAGCTAGTATCTGATGATACTTCTGGAGATGTGCTATTAAATGTGATTTTTGCTTGACTTTAAAAATCGCTACTAATTTGTCTTTGTGCAACAACATTAATTCCCAATGTCCCAAAGCGATTTACAGCCAAGGTAGTTTTTGACTGTAGTAACGACGGTAATAGAGGAAACCAGGCAGGCAATTTGTGCCTGGTAGCAGCAATTGAGTAAATTACTAGACGTCTGTTTCAGGGGATGAATGGTGGCTAAGACACCAGGCGATTTTCCCCTGTTCCTCTTCAAATCTTCGAATCTTTTATGTTGATCTGAGAGGGCAGGCAAGCCTCAGTCTTAAATTTGATAACTACAAGATGAAGGCAGGTAAAATCGCCGGCTCCAATGCACTCCTTCCTGATGAGCTCAATGCATTCCATGCCCGTTTTTGAGCAAGAGGTCAGCGAGAGCATGCCCTCCGTCCTGGAAGCTTCGGACGAACCTGTATCTGGGGTCACCATTGCTGATGTCAGAGCAGCCTTCTCGAAAGTCAACCCACAGAAATCAACTGGCCCGGATGGGGTACCTGGATGAGCACTCGGGTCCTGAGCAGACCAGCTGGTAGGGGTATTCACAGACATCTTCAACCTCTCTACACCAGTCTGAGGTCCCTACCTGCTTCAAGAAGACAGCCATCATCCTGGTACAAAAGAAAAGTCAAGCAGCGTGCCTTAATGACTCGTCCGGTGGCTCTGACATCCATCATTATTAAGTGCTTCAAAAGGTTAGTCATGGCACAAATCAATTCCAGCCTCCCAGATTGCCTGGATCCACTACAGTTCGCCTACCACCGCAACAGGACCATAGCAGACACCATCTCCCTGCCCCTACACTCAACCCTGGAACACCTAGATAACAAAGACATCCATGTCAGACTCCTATTCATAGGCTTTAGCTCAGCCTTTAGCACCATTATTCCTACGAGACCCATCTCAACTTCGTGGCCTGGGGTCTGGCTCCTCCCTCTGCAACTGGATCCTAGACTTCCTAACCCATAGACCACAGTCAGTAAGGATAGGCAACAACACCTCCACGATCATCCTCAACGTCGGTGCTCCGCAAGGCTGTGTCCTCAGCCCCTTACTACTAATACACCTTTGGCCAAATTCCTCTCCAACTCAATATTCAAGTTTGCTGATGACACCATCGTTGTGGGTCGGATCTCAGAGTCATAGAGGTTTACAGCTTGGAACCAGGCCCTTCGGCCCAACTTGTCCATGCCGTCCTTTTTTAAAAAAAACCCCTAAGCTAATCCCAATTGCCTGCATTTGGCCCATTTGGGCGGCACGGTAGCACAGTGGTTAGCACTGTTGCTTCACAGCTCCAGGGACCTGGGTTCGATTCCTGGCTTGGGTCACTGTCTGTGTGGAGTTTGCACATTCTCCTCGTGTCTGCGTGGGTTTCCTCCGGGTGCTCCAGTTTCCTCCCACAGTCCAAAGATGTGCAGGTTAGGTTGATTGGCCATGCTAAAATTGCCCTTGGTGTCCTGAGTTGCGTAGGTTCGAGGGATTAGTGGTTAAATATGTAGGGATATGGGGGTAGGGCCTGGGTGGGATTGTAGTTGGTGCAGACTCGATGGGCCAAATGGCCTCTTTCTGCACTGTAGGGTTTCTATGGTTCTATATCCCTCTATACCCATCATACCCATGTAACTGAAAGCTTTTTAAAAGACAAAATTGTACCCGCCTCTATTACTACCTCTGGCAGCTTGTTCCAAACACTCACCACCCTCTGTGTGAAAAAGTTGCCCCTCTGGACACTTTTGTATCTCTCCCCTCTCACCTTAAACCTATGCCCTCTAGTTTTAGACTCCCCTACCTTTGGGAAAAGATATTGACTATCTACCTTGTCTATGCCCCTCATTATTTTATAGACCTCTATAAGGTCACCCCTCAGCCTCCTACGCTCCAGAGAATAAAGTCCCAGTCTATTCAGCCTCTCCTTATAACTCAATCCATCAAGTCCCGGTAGCATCCTAGTAAATCTTTTCTGGACTCTTTCTAGTTTAATAATATCCTTTCTATAATAGGGTGACCAGAATTGCACACAGTATTCCAAGTGTGGCCTTACCAATGTCTTGTACAACTTCAAGACATTCCAACTCCTGTATTCAATGTTCTGACTGATGAAACCAAGCATGCTGAATGCTTTCTTCATCATTCTGTCCACCTGTGACTAAGGAGCTATGAACATATACCCTAGATCTCTTTGTTCTGTAACTCTCCCCAACGCCCTACCATTAATTGAGTAAGTCCTGCCCTGGTTCAATCTACCAAAATGCATCACCTCGCATTTGTCTAAATTAAACTCCATCTGCCATTCGTCAGCCCACTGGCCCAATTGATGAAGATCCTGTTGCAATTGGAGATAACTTTCTTCACTATCCACTATGCCACCAATCTTCGTGTCATCTGCAAACTTACTAACCATGTCTCCTATATTCTCATCCAAATCATTAATATAAATGACAAATAATAGTGGACTCAGCATTGATCCCTGAGGCACACCGCTGGTCACAGGCCTCCAGTTTTGAAAACAAACTCTACAACCACAGAAGCCAATTTTGTATCCATTTAGATACCTCACCCTGGATCCCGTGAGATTTAACCTTATGCAACAACCTACCATGCGGTACCTTGTCAAAGGCCTTGCTAAAGTCCATGTAGACAACATCAACTGCACTGCCCTCATCTACCCTAGTTACCCCTTCAAAAAACTCAAACAATGATGAGAGACAGTAAAGGAAAGAGAGAATCTGGTGAGCTGGTGTGACGAACAATAATCTCCCTCAACATCAACAAAACAAAGGTAGATAGTCAACGACTTCAGGAAATGCAGTGGAGGGCATGCCCCGTCTACATCAATGGGGACAAAATAGAAATGGTTGAGAGCTTCCAGTTTTTAGGTGTCCAGATGACCAACAACCTGTCCTGGTTCCCCCCCCCTGCTGACACTATAGTTAAGAAAGCCCATCAATGCCTTTACTTTCTCAGAAGATTAATGAAATTTGGCATGTTAGCTACGACTCTCACCAACATTTACAGATGCACCATAGAAAGCATTTTTTCTGGTTGTATCACAGCTTGCTCTGCCCAAGAATCATAGAAACCCTACAGTACAGAAAGAGGCCATTTGGCCCATTGAGTCTGCACCGACCACAATCTCACCCAGGCCCTACCCCCATATCCCTACATATTTACCCACTAATCCCTCTAACCTACACATCTCAGGACACTAACGGGCAATTTTTAGCATAGCCAATCAACCTAACCCGCACATCTTTGGACTGTGGGAGGAAACCGGAGCACCCGGAGGAAACCCACGCAGCCATGAGGAGAATGTGCAAACTCCACACAGACAGTGACCCAAGCCAGGAATCGAACCTGGGGCTGTGAAGCAGCAGTGCTAACCATTGTGCTACCGTGCACAATGCAAGGAACTACAAAGGGTCATGAATGAAGCCCAGTCCATCACACAAACCAGCCTCCCATCCATTTATTCTGTCTACACTTCCCACTGCCTTAGAAAAGTAGCCAGCATAATCAAGGACACCAAGCACCCCGGACATTCTCTCTCCCACTTTCTTTCATCAGGAAAAAGGTACTGAAGTCTGAGGTCACATACCAACCGCCTCAAAAACAGCTTCTTCCCTTCTGCCATCAGACTTTTGAATGGACCTCCCTCACATTAAGTTGATCTTTCTCTACACCCTAGCCATGACTGTAACACTACATTCTCCACTCTGTCCTTTCCTTCTCTATGATCAGTATGCTTTGTATAGCACACAAGAAACAATATTTTTCACTGTATATTTATACATGTGACAAATCAGACAAAGCAAAAGGAGGGTGAAACCACTTGGGACCGAGATGAGGAGAAATTTATGTACTCAGCATGGTGAATCTTTGGAATTCTCTATTTCCAGTGAAAACAATCCTAGTTTATTCAATCTCTCCTTTTGGCCAATGTCCTCGAGACAAGGCAATATCCTGGTGAACCTTTTGTGTACTCTCTCCAAAGCTTCCATGGCCTAATGGTAGTGTGGCAATCACAACTTCATGCAATACTCCAAATGCTGACTTCTCCCAGAGTGTTTCTCTGCTGCCTCTGTTGGATGCTCTTCCACCTGTTTATCACTGGGGTGGTTCTTCCATGACACACTGTTCAGTTGTGGTGACTGAGCCGACTCCTCCCAGAATGTTCCTCTTTTGTGTGTTCTTTCCCTTAAATAGCACGGTGGGGGTTCTCTTCCTCCGCAACCCACTGTTCAGTCATGGTGACGGAGTCAACTATTCCCAGAATGCTCCTCTGCTGCCTCTGTTGGATGGTCTTCCTCTTGTTTATCACTTGGGCGGGGAGGCGGTAGGTGGTGGGTTTCCATGACCTACTGTTCAGTTGTGGTGACTGAGTTGACTCCTCCCAGAATGTCTCTCTCTGCTGCTTCTGTTGGATGCTCTTCCTCCTGTTTAGCACTGAGGGGATGTTCATTACTGGGAGGGTTTTTCCGTGACCCACTGTTCAGTTCAGTTCTGTTGTGGTGACTGACCTGAGTTCTCCCAGAATGTCCCTCTGCCGCCTTTTGTTGGATGCTTTTCCTCCTGTTCATCACTGGGGGGAGGTGTTTCCGTGATCCACTGTTCAGTCGTGATGGCTGAGCCAACTTCTCCCAGAATGCACCTCTGCCACCTCTGTTGAATTTAAAAATTATTCCACATAATTTTGCGGATACTTAACTCCATGAGGATTGGGTAATAACTACTGCCTTGGTGGCATCTCCCACTTCCCAGGAAAACATGTTTTGTAAAATTAATGTAGGCTATATTTATGTTTGAAGTAATAGTTTAATTACATGGAATTTGCAACGCAAAAGGAGGACATTTGGCACAACCTGTCAATGCCAGTGTTTGTGCTCCGTACAAGCCTCTTGGCATTGCTTCATCTCATCGTATCAGTATAAAATTCAATTTCTTTCTCCTTCATGCACTTAGCTTTCCTTTAAATACATCTGCACTAGTCATCTCAGCCATTCTGCGTGGTATCAAATTCCACATTCTAACCACTCTCTGGTTAAAAAAACCAATTACTTCTGAATTTCTGATCAGTTTTACTAGTGTGCTCCATACATTTACAACCAGTAGTTTGAAACTCCTCCACAAGTGGAGATATCTTCGCTGCGTCTGGCCTATCAATTCCCTTCATAATTCTAAAGAACTCTCCTATTTGATTTGATTTATTATTGTCACGTGTATTAGTATACAGTGAAAAGTATTGTTTCTAGTGCGCTATGCAAAGCATTACCGTACATAGAGAAGGAAAGGAGAGGGTGAAGGATGTAGTGTTACAGTTGTAGCTCAGGTGTAGAGAAAGATCAGCTTAATATAAGCTAGGTCCATTCAAAACTCTGATGGCAGCAGGGAAGAAGCTGCTCTTGAGTCGGTTGGTACGTGACCTCAGACTTTTGTAACTTTCCTGACGGAAGAAGGTGGAAGAGAGAATGTCCGGGTCCTTAATTATGCTGGCTGCTTTTCTGAGATAGCAGGAAGTGTAGACCGAGTCAATGGATGGGAGGCTGGTTTGCGTGATGGACTGGGTTTCGTTCACGACCCTTTTGCAGTTTCTTGCAGTCTTGGGCTGAGCAGGAGCCATTTCAAGCTGTGATACAATCAGAAGGAATGCTTTCTTTGGTGCATCTGTAAAAGTTGGTGAGAGTCGTCCTACGTCAGCCCTCTGCATTCTCAGCTCTGTGACCATGGGAACTGGGTCCTTATACACTCTCAAAAATCTCTGTTCACCAGCATTGAAATGTTAGCTAAGTGTTGAACTGGTTGGACAGGGAGCTTTTAAAAGATGGGCTATGCACGAGTTGTATATGTATATTAAATCTGGACTTGAGCAATGTGTAGCTACCGCCTCAAGGTACCTTTTACTTGCCTAAACTCATCATGGAATTCAAGTCCATGTTTTATAAATGTAAATCTTAATGCCAGCTGTGGATCAGTTAGTAGCACTCTCTTCCCTCTATAAGGTTCTGGTTTCAAGTCCCAATCCAGGAATGCAGCACTGACATATGGGCTATACTCCAAAATCATAGAAACCCTACAGCGCAGAAGGAGGCCATTCGACCCATCGAGTCTGCACCGACCACAATCCCACCCAGGCCCTACCCCCACATATTTACCTGCTAATCCCTCTAATCTACGCATCTCAGGACACTAAGGGGAAATTTTTAACCTGGCCAATCAACCTAACCCACACATCTTTGGACTGTGGGAGGAAACCCACACAGACACGAGGAGAATGTGCAAACTCCACACAGACAGTGACCCGAGCCGGGAATCGAACCCGGGACCCTGGAGCTGTGAAGCAGCAGTGCTAACCACTGTGCTACCGTGCCGCCCCAAACTGTAACACATTCAGGGTCCTGAGAGTGCTGAGTTGGAAGTGCTGTCTTTTGAAAGGTTGGGGAGGTGGAGGGGGGAGGGGGGAGGGGGGAGGGGGGTGGGTGTTGGCAGGGGTGTGGTTTAATTAATTCATTTATGAGAAGTTGGCATTGATGCTAAGGCACCTTGTTCAACTGCTGAGTTCCCAGAAAATGGCTCAACATTCAATTAAGGATGGTCTATAGTCTCAGAATCACAGCGCAGAAGAGGTCCTTCAACCCACCAAGTCTGCAGCAACACGTGTGAAACATCTCCCACCCAATTCCATTTACCAGCACTTCGCCCATAGCCTTGAATGTTATGATTTGCCAAGTGCTCTTCCAGGCAACCTGCCTCGATCATCCTCCCATGCAGTGCATTCCAGATCATCACCACCCTCTGTGTAAAAAAAAAAGATTTTTCCTCATATGCCCCCTAAACCTCCTGCCCCTCACCTTGAACCTATGGCCCCTCGTGACTGCCCCTTCAACTGAGGGGAGCAGCTGCTCCCTATCCACTCTGTCCATGCCCCTCATAAAATGTACACCTTCATCAGGTTGCCCCCTCAGTCTTTTCTGCCCCAGTGAATACAATCCAAGCCTATCCAACCTCTCTTCATAGCTTAGATGTCGCATCCCAGGCAGCATCCTGGTGAATCTCCTCTGCACTTCCTCCAGTGCGTTCACGTCCTTCCTGTAATGCGGTGATCAAAACTGCACAGAATACTCCAGCTGTGGCCTCATCAAAGTTCTATACAAATCCAACATGAACCTCCCTGCTTTTGTAATCTCTGCCTTGATTGATAAAGGCAAGTGTTCCAAATGCCTTTTACACCATCCCACTAACATGTCCTTCTGCTTTCAGAGATCTGTGGACAAACACACCAAGGTCCATTTGTTCCTCAGAACTTCCTAGTCTCATGCCATTCATTGAGTACTTCCTTGTCAAATTACTCCTTCCAGTGTATCATGTGGGTTTCCTCCGGGTGCTCCGATTTCCTCCCACAGTCCAAAGATGTGCAGGTTGGGTTGATTGGCCATGCTAAAATTGCCCATTAGTGTCTTGAGATGTGTAGGTTAGAGGGATTAGTGGGTAAAATATGTAGGGATATGGGGATAGGGCCTGGGTGGGATTGTGGTCGGTGCATACTCGATGGACCGAAGGACCTCTTTCTGCACTGTAGGGTATCTATGATCTATGACCTCACACTTTCCAGGGTTAAATTCCATCTGCCACTTATCTGCCCATTTTACCATTCTGTCCATATCTTCGTGTAGCCCAAGACACTCAACCTTACTATTAACCATCCAGCCAATCTTTGTGCCATCTGCAAACTTATTAATCCTACCCCTCACATAGTCATTTATGTTGTTTATATAAATGGTAATTAATAGGGGTCCCAACACAGATCTCACATGTGGTACGCCACTGGACGCTGGCTTCCAGTCACTAAAGCAGCCTTCTGTCATCACCCTCTGTCTCCTACAACTAAGTAAGAAGTTTAACAACACCAGGTTAAAGTCCAACAGGTTTATTTGGTAGCAAAAGCCACACAAGCTTTCGAGGCTCTGAGCCCCTTCTTCAGGTGAATGGGAATTCTGTTCACAAACAGAACTTATAAGACACAGACTCAATTTACATGAATAATGGTTGGAATGCGAATACTTACAACTAATCCAGTCTTTAAGAAACAAAACAATGGGAGTGGAGAGAGCATCAAGACAGGCTAAAAAGATGTGTATTGTCTCCAGACAAGACAGCCAGTGAAACTCTGCAGGTCCACGCAACTGTGGGAGTTACAAATAGTGTGACATAAATTCTGATTCTAGGATCGCATGATAAAGACTCAGGAGGAAAAAAGCAGAAATATTTATGTGAAATAGTGTGACATAAACCCAATATCCCGGTTGAGGCCGTCCTTGTGTGTGCGGAACCTGGCTATCAGTTTCTGCTCCGCGACTCTGCGCTGTCGTGTGTCGCGAAGGCCGCCTTGGAGAACGCTTACCCGAATATCAGAGGCCGAATGCCCGTGACCGCTGAAGTGCTCCCCAACAGGAAGAGAACAGTCTTGCCTGGTGATTGTCGAGCGGTGTTCATTCATCCGTTGTCGCAGCGTCTGCATAGTTTCCCCAATGTACCATGCCTCGGGACATCCTTTCTTGCAGCGTATCAGGTAGACAACGTTGGCCGAGTTGCAAGAGTATGTACCGTGTACCTGGTGGATGGTGTTCTCACGTGAGATGATGGCATCTGTGTCGATGATCCGGCACGTCTTGCAGAGGTTGCTGTGGCAGGGTTGTGTGGTGTCTTGGTCACTGTTCTCCTGAAGGCTGGGTAGTTTGCTGCGGACAATGGTCTGTTTGAGGTTGTGCGGTTGTTTGAAGGCAAGAAGTGGGGGTGTGGGGATGGCCTTGGCGAGATGTTCGTCTTCATCAATGACATGTTGAAGGCTCCGGAGGAGATGCCGTAGCTTCTCCGCTCCGGGGAAGTACTGGACAACGAAGGGTACTCTGTCCACTGTGTCCCGTGTTTGTCTTCTGAGGAGGTCGGTGCGGTTTTTCGCTGTGGCGCGTTGGAACTGTTGATCAATGAGTCTAGCGCCATATCCTGTTCTTATGAGGGCATCTTTCAGCGTCTGGAGGTGTCTGTTGCGATCCTCCTCATCCGAGCAGATCCTGTGTATACGGAGGGCTTGTCCGTAGGGGATGGCTTCTTTAACGTGTTTAGGGTGGAAGCTGGAGAAGTGGAGCATCGTGAGGTTATCCGTGGGCTTGCGGTACAGTGAGGTGCTGAGGTGACCGTCCTTAATGGAGATGCGCGTGTCCAAGAATGCAACCGATTCCGGAGAGTAGTCTATGGTGAGCCTGATGGTGGGATGGAACTTGTTGATGTCATCATAGAGTTGTTTCAGTGATTGTTCACCATGAGTCCAAAGGAAGAAAATGTCATCGATGTATCTAGTGTATAGCACCGGTTGAAGGTCCCGTGCGGTGAAGAAGTCTTGTTCGAACCTGTGCATGAAGATGTTGGCATATTGAGGTGCAAATTTGGTCCCCATGGCTGTTCCGTGTGTCTGGGGTGTGTCCTCCGGAGCCTTCAACATGTCATTGATGAAGACGAACATCTCGCCAAGGCCATCCCCACACCCCCACTTCTTGCCTTCAAACAACCGCACAACCTCAAACAGACCATTGTCCGCAGCAAACTACCCAGCCTTCAGGAGAACAGTGACCAAGACACCACACAACCCTGCCACAGCAACCTCTGCAAGACGTGCCGGATCATCGACACAGATGCCATCATCTCACGTGAGAACACCATCCACCAGGTACACGGTACATACTCTTGCAACTCGGCCAACGTTGTCTACCTGATACGCTGCAAGAAAGGATGTCCCGAGGCATGGTACATTGGGGAAACTATGCAGACGCTGCGACAACGGATGAATGAACACCGCTCGACAATCACCAGGCAAGACTGTTCTCTTCCTGTTGGGGAGCACTTCAGCGGTCACGGGCATTCGGCCTCTGATATTCGGGTAAGCGTTCTCCAAGGCGGCCTTCGCGACACACGACAGCGCAGAGTCGCGGAGCAGAAACTGATAGCCAGGTTCCGCACACACAAGGACGGCCTCAACCGGGATATTGGGTTTATGTCACACTATTTCACATAAATATTTCTGCTTTTTTCCTCCTGAGTCTTTATCATGCGATCCTAGAATCAGAATTTATGTCACACTATTTGTAACTCCCACAGTTGCGTGGACCTGCAGAGTTTCACTGGCTGTCTTGTCTGGAGACAATACACATCTTTTTAGCCTGTCTTGATGCTCTCTCCACTCCCATTGTTTTGTTTCTTAAAGACTGGATTAGTTGTAAGTATTCGCATTCCAACCATTATTCATGTAAATTGAGTCTGTGTCTTATAAGTTCTGTTTGTGAACAGAATTCCCACTCACCTGAAGAAGGGGCTCAGAGCCTCGAAAGCTTGTGTGGCTTTTGCTACCAAATAAACCTGTTGGACTTTAACCTGGTGTTGTTAAACTTCTTACTGTGTTTACCCCAGTCCAACGCCGGCATCTCCACATCATCCTACAACTAAGCCAATTTTGAATCCACCTTATCAAATTACCCTGTATCCCATATGCATTTATCATTGTTATAAATTTCCTATGTGGGACCTTGTCAAAGGCCTTGCTGAAACCTATATAAACGACATCAGTTACAATACCCGCATCTACACACCTGGTCGTCTCCTCAAAAAAAATCAATCAAATCTGTTAGGCATGACCTCCCTCTGACAAAGCCATGCTGATTATCCCTGATCAAACATTGCTTCTCCAAGTGGAGATAGATTCCCTCCTTCAGAATTTTCTCCAATAGTTTGCCTATCACTAACATAAGGGCAGCACGGTAGCACAGTGGTTAGCACTGCTGCTTCACAGCTCCAGGGTCCAAGGTTCGATTCCCGGCTCAGGTCACTGTCTGTGTGGAGTTTGCACATTCTCCTCGTGTCTGCGTGGGTTTTCTCCGGGTGCTCCGGTTTCCTCCCACAGTCCAAAGATGTGCGGGTTAGGTTGATTGGCCAGGTTAAAAATTGCCCCTTAGAGTCCTGGGATGCGTAGGTTAGAGGGATTAGCGGGTAAATATGTGGGGGTAGGGCCTGGGTGGGACGAATGGCCTCCTTCTGCACTGTAGGGTTTCTATGATTTCTATGATGATAATACTCACTGGTCTGTAGTTCTCTGGTTTATCTCTACAACCCTTCTTAAATCGTGAAACCACATTAGCTGTTCTCCAGTCCTCTGGCACCTCCCCCGTAAGAAGTCTCACAACACCAGGTCAAAATCCAACAGGTTTATTTGGTAGCACAAGCCACAAGCTTTTGGTGCGCTGCCTCTTCCTCAGGTGAGTGGGAGTTGTGTTCGCAAACAGGGCATATATAGACACAAACTCAATTTACAAGATAATGGTTGGAATGCGAGTCTTCACAGGTAATCAAGTCTTAAAGGTACAGACAATGCGAGTGGAAGAGACGGTTAAGCACAGGTTAAAGAGATGTGTATTGTCTCCAGCCAGGACAGTTAGTGAGATTTTGCAAGCCCAGGCAAGTCGTGGGGGTTACAGATAGTGTGACATGAACCCAAGATCCCAGTTGAGGCCGTCTTCATGTGTGCAGAACTTGGCTATCAGTTTCTGCTCAGCGATTATGCGTTGTCATGTGTCGTGAAGGCCACCTTGGCGAATGCTTACCTGAAGATCAGAGGCTGAATGCTGAATTTCAAAGAAGAATAGGGGTTTTATCCTTGGTAACCTGACCAATATTTATCACTTGACCAATGTCACAAAAAGCGGATTATCATCACATTGCTGTCTGTGAGAATTTATATGCGCTATGCGCAAATTGGCTGCTGCATCTCCTACAAGTAAAACACTCATATCATAGAAACCCTACAGTGCAGAAAGAGGCCATTCGGCCCATCGAGTCTGCACCGACCACAATCCCACCCAGGCCCTAACCCCATATCCCTACATATTTACCCACTAATCCCTCTAACCTACGCATATCTGGTGGTTGTGGAGAATACTGATAGACATGCAAGCCTTTTTTCCCCCCAGTGCTGTGCAGGCATTGACCAGCAGGAGTCACTGGATTAGTATATCCATTTAACTCCTTCAAGTTAATGGCCTCCGCTCCTCTCCGCGGGCACTAGGTTAGTTAGTAATTAGTAAGTGCAGGGATTACAATTGAAATGTGTGTCTCACACCACGCAGGCCTATATAACCCTCAATAATGAACAATCCATTTAAAGGATTTGGTTATGGACAATTCTCTCAATTGCCACTCGAGGGCGCTTTAAGGACATTGCAAAATGTGGCATCGCAAACAATCTCCACCTTGTTCTTGGCAGGAGAGGTCACGGCTTGTTACAGGTGAGAATTGCACACACAAAAGGAATACACAAATGCCTAATTTGATTCTTTACAATTTTATATAACATACTGTTACAATTGTCACCTTCACAACTAGGGCAAGAAGCTTGTTCATGCGGTGTGGGCATTCCTGGGTGGGTCAGCATTTATTGCCCATCCCTAATTGCCCCTGAGAAGGTGGTGGTGAGCTGCCTTCTTGTACCCGCTCTGCTGCAGTCCATGTGGTGTAGGAGCATCCGCGGTGCTGTCGGAGAGGGAATTCCACAATTTTGACCCAGCGATGGTGAAGGAACTTGGGATAGGGAAGGGGCACGTGCCAGTTTGAGCTCTGGTGAAAATTGATGGTACCACTGTGGGCGGCACGATGGCACAGTGGTTAGCACTGCTGCCACACAGCGTCAGGGACCCAAGTTCAATTCCAGCCTTGGGTGACTGTGTGGAGTTTGCACGTTCTCCCCATGTCTGCGTGGGTTTCCTCCGCAGGCTCCGGTTTACTCCCATAGTCCAAAGATGTGCAGGTTAGGTTGATTGGCCATGCTAAATTGCCCCTTAGTGTCAGGGAGGTTAGCTAGGGTAAATACGTGGGATGAAGGGGATAGGGCCTAGGTGGGATTCTATTTCAATAATCCCTCAATATCATGAGAGGAACAGCGGAAACTCAACTATACTCCACTTACCTGCAATCTTGGTTATCTGTCACATTTCCAACATGTCTGAGGTTTGGATGAGCAGGCGCCAGAAGTTATATATTTTTTAATTATAAAGAAAAAACCTTTCATTTGCAATAAAGGGAAACTTTGTGAGTTCACTTACTTTGGAACCTCCAATTATCCTTGCTGAGGGAATCCCTTTCCTTCTGACGAGTAATTGAGGTTCTAATATAAGTGGGAAATCTGGGCTTTCATTTTAAAAATCAGGTCTGGTTTGCATCTTGAAAATTTCCAGACCACCGATTCAGACGCTAGGTGGGTGGCATTCCCCCCACCTTCCCAGCAAACCCGCCTTTATAAACAAGGAGTGCTCTCTGAGTTAGACAAGTGGTCTGCTTTCAATGATGCTCTACCTACAGTGCTCCAGGAAGCCCACTGGGGGAGACCCTCCCTCATGAAGCTATCTCCCTTCTTTCCAATGTCTCCATGGCTTTACTGAAACAGGTGAACCATAGCAACCAAGCATTAATTTTCAAGCAGGTTTTGCTGCCAAAAGCTATTTAACTGGAGGGAACAAATCAATGGCATATGTTTCTATCGCACGGTGGCGCAGTGGTTAGCACTGCTGCCTCACAGCGCCAGGGACCCAGGTTCAATTCCCGGCTTGGGTCACTGTCTGTGTGGAGTCTGCACGTTCCCCCCATGTCTGCGTGGGTTTCCTCCGGATGCTCCGGTTTTCTCCCACAGTCCAAAGATGTGCTGGTTAGGTGCATTGGCCATGCTAAATTCTTCCTCAGTGTTCCTGAACAGGCACCGGAGTGTGGCAACTAGGGGATTTTCACAATAACTTCAATGCAGTGTTAATGTAAACCTACTTGTGACACTATATAAAACAAACTTTAAACTTTGGAAAGTAGTTGCAACATAGAAAAAAGGAACAGGATAAAGTGGGGAAAATAAAGAAATGGTTACCTGGCACACAAAATGGTTGCCTGGCACACAAAATGGCTACCTGAGAAGGGACATTAAACAGGCACTGACCTTTAGCACAGACAAGTCACTTAAAGTTAAAACATGCAGTAACCAAAATGCTGCAGGAAGTTAGTCAGAGCTTGAGGCACTTTAAGATAAGGGCAGACCCAGAACAATCAGGTCTGATAATAAGATCAGCCACACATGGGAACATAAATGCAACAACACCAATCACTGAATGTATAGATCGAAACCAGTCATTGATAGAGGAAATGTATCCATTCTATGAACAATGCTCTGTTAACTGTCCATGTTTGTACCTGTCTGCTTGTAACGATCGATCACCATGATCTGTCTACTCAACTTATAACGATGTGTTAAACGGCTAATGTCTGGACTACCTATTGTCTGAAAGGTATAAAAATGATCAACTGCTATTGTATGATTGAGAAGGTCACTGCCAAGTACTGCGGAGTACCAGTGCCTTCTCCCCAAAGCTTCATGTCCGAAATAAAACTGTGTTATTGAACCTCCAGTCTGACTCTGGTGGTAAATTTCCCACAACAATTGGCGTAGTCGGCAAGGATCTTATTACTGGTAAGTTTCGATCGATTGGCCACGAATGGAAGGCCGGGGTAGAGATCACTGAATCTGTGGGAGTCAGACGAGGTCAAGAATACAGTTTGAAAGGGGTTAAACTTAAGGGGTATTTGTAGTAATACCACTCGTACATGGTATAGTGATAAATGCTAACTGCTGATAGTGATAAGTAACTGTTACTTGTGCTGACCGACTAGAGGACAAGGAAGTGCCTGTCTCAAACACGCAGCCTTAGACCGGTTGTTAAGAGGGGAAATCCCCCACACGAAGGTCAGGAACCTGAAGTGGGCGTAGAGGCACCAAGGGCACTTAGGATTGTGAAGCACAAGTGGCAGAGGTCGGTTAACATCAAACTCTGTAGTGACGAACGAACGCAGAGTTGCCATCTGATTGCATGAAAGTTTGTATAGTTGGGTACTAGGCTGTCAATGTTGTAAAAGCGGTGCGGAAAAGGAGCTGATCACCTCTGACCTAGAGCCGGACTCCGGTGGAGAAGCACATTGCCAAGGTGGTAATAGTGGAAGCCATGAGTATAAATTGAAACCCTGAGACAATAGTGAAACACGGTGCTAGAGTAGTAATAGTGGCCGGGGGTAGTGAAATCCCTACGGTAGAGAGCACACTTTACTAGGGAGTAATCGTGGCCGTACGGTGCCTAAAACACATTGCCAAGGCGGCAATAGTGACCGGGGGTAGTGAAGTCTGTGAAATGGCAGATAAAGAAATTAAGAGGGGATCTGCAGGTTCTCTCATTGAAGTGTACACGACAAGCAGGCAAGCGTTAATAAAGAGGATGCAAAGGGATGGCTGGGATACTTCTCAGACCTTAGAATAGCAGAGAAAGTGGATAGATGGAGAAAAGAGAAATAAGACAAAGAAGATGGGGGTATTATTAGTTCATCAGTTAGCTGGACTAATTCAGCAAGTAGTCGCCTCTACTAAAAAGTGGAATGAAGATAAAGAAAAGATTAGAGAGTTAGAATCCAGAGTAAGGGAACTGGAGAAACAAAACCAAGTGTTAGAAGAGAATCAATGGAGAGGGGAAGCTGTTCCTCTACCTCCTTATGAGTCCACACAGCAGGGACCAACCGCTCCTCCAGAGGAGGAGGCAGGTAGCAGGTAGCCGTTCGTCCAGCACAGGATTATAGTGGGGGACGGTGGACACATGTAGTCACCCTAACATCAGAAATAGATGCCCAACAGGCACCCTTCACCCAGTTTAAGACAGAAATTCAGGGAGTGTTAGGGAATGCTCCTACTAACTGGAGCAGAATTACCACAACCAAACAGCTAAAAGGGGAAGAAGCTTATGAATACGTGCAAGAGTGCTCAGGGCAAGGAAACCCAGGTCGTGGGGATCGAGCGTTCGTCCAGGCTTTCAAGGATGGACTCTCTAGTGCTCACCAAACCATCCTAAAAATGGGAGTGACTATGTCCCAAGATTACGATGAATTGGTAGAATGGGCTAGTGGCGTACCAGGAGGCGGAGAGGAGAAATCTTAGTTTTTGTATTTCAGTGTGTTTGTGTGGTCAGGTTGTTTGTCGAATGCATGTAGTTGTTGTATTAGATTGAGAGCAGGAGCTGTTGAAGCCTGTTTGTTCTTGTGGAGTGTTTGTTGCAGGCAGTGGATGCGGTGCTTTGCGCCTTAGTTTAACTTCGGGGGGCTGGGGAAGTGTTAAAACTGTTAAAGATTAAAGTGATAAGATTTCTTGAATTTATTTCTGTTTTGAGTTTAATTACAGTTTGGAAGAAAGAAGAATAAAAGCGACTGTCTTAACCAACATTCTGTATTCTCTTTAAGTGTTTTATTTTCATCCCAGTTTAAGATGTTAAGTTTGAATGAAAGAGGAAGTGCTGTGGAATGAATGTTGGAAGCTTCCATGTGTGTCTGTGTGTGTTTAACAAAGTGGTTGCGTGGATGCTTTTGTTGTTGTTTGCTTTAATGTTTTAATGTTCTTCCCCTAATTGTGATTTTACAACAGTGGGTTTGATACAGAGTTTAAATAAAAATTGGAAAGTAAATTGAAATTTAAGAAAAGATTTAAACCTTGGAGGGAACCATGTGCTCTTTATTTTGTCTTGGAGTAGAAATTATGAGAGAGTTAGTTGAGAAGTTGGGAGAAGAAAATAAGTAATTTTGTGGAAAGGTAGAAAAGCAGGAACAAAAGAATGAGGTAAATATATTCATAGAAATCATAGAAACCCTACAGTGCAGAAGGAGGCCATTCGGCCCATCGAGTCTGCACCGACCACAATCCCACCCAGGCCCTACCCCCACATATTTTTACCCGCTAATCCCTCTAACCTACACATCCCAGGACTCTAAGGGGCAATTTTTAACCTGGCCAATCAACCTAACCCGCACATCTTTGGACTGTGGGAGGAAACCGGAGCACCCGGAGGAAACCCACGCAGACACGAGGAGAATGTGCAAACTCCACACAGACAGTGACCCAAGCCAGGAATCGAACCCAGGTCCCTGGAGCTGTGAAGCAGCAGTGCTAACCACTGTGCTACCGTGCCGCATTGTCTCACCAATGCAAATTGCCCAGTTAGAATGCAGTATTAAGGTCCACAGAATAACACGATTTACGAACGTCTGATAGTTTAGTATTCTGTAACTGGTTAAAATTATGTACTGCCGTCGGAATTTCATGTGCCATCTATTGTTCAAGGTTTGCCAAATATAAAAACACTGCAAAGCTTGACTCAGTTTAAAAATAGAAGCAACTTAAATTAAAAGGGTTTGGATATCACGGTTATGATGTGTAAAGTGGTATGATACAACTGCCACTTGATTATTTTTATTATACGGTATCGCACTGCCATATAGACCCAAGAATAAAATCAAATCCTGAATAACTTGTACAACACTGCTAAATGTTGGTGCTAGGCATTTGAATGCACTTTTTTGTAGGTAGGGTAGTGGCATTTTGTGAAGTACTGTAATGCGCGCTTGCACGCAAACAAATGATCAAATTAGATATAATGTAAAAGAGTACATCATATAAAGATTGGAGCTGTATGGCATGTGATTTTAATCGGGAAAGCGATGTCTTTTGATGGGATTACATACAAATGAATGGATGTCCAGCTGCAGCCAAAAAGCCAACGCAAAGTGTTATTTGATTCACACTAAGCTTTCTATGGAAGAGGGATATGTAATTAAATGCATAATGCACTAGCTAAAGCCATACAAACATCAGGAAAAATGTGGACAGAGGTATTGCCCACTATACTCATGAGGCTAAGGGCTACCACAAACCGGACAACCGGATTAACCCCTTATGAACTAATGACAGGACGGGCAATACAATTACCAGAAAACATCATAACAGGTGGGACCGATGTAGGTCCACTAAAAGATAAAATCAGGAGATATGTTTTGGAACTAAGCGCCCAACTAAAAGGGATGCGCAAATTGGTAAAAGACAATCAGGAAAAAAGAGACACACAGAGAGAACTTGAAATGCTCCCTGACGTCCCAACAGCGGGAAGTCGCGTCCTAGTAAAAACATTACCTGAAAAACCAGGGTTTGCACCAAAATGGAATGGGCCAAATGAAGTTATAATTAGTGGAGACACCTGTGCCTGTATAGACATAAGAGGGAAAGGTGTCTGGAAACATTGGACCCAGCTGAAATTACACAAAGAAATACATGAATGAATGAATTGACCCGATTGCTTTCCTCAACACAGGCAAAGACTGCAAGCAAGAGCAACTGGCGCGTTCGGGTTGGTAGTATAACTTTTGAAAATTGTATAACTTACAGTATTAGGATTGATACTTGCTCGTTGCGGATATGTATGAAATCGCGTATGTAACCATTACTTTGCTTTGTTGGGACTGTAAATATGACTGGATTAGAGGATAACCTATTTTACAAGGCTCACATACACTTACACGGGAACCGGACTGTATGTTACCCGTTAGCCCAATTGGTAGAAGCCCTATTTGTAGCCACCCCTGGGTGGACCCCTCATGACTTATATACAGTAGATACATCAGATGCACCCTGTAAGGGACAAATTGGCAAATATAAAAGAGGTATACAGGGGAGATGTGTGGAACTTGTAAACCCCACAGATCCTGTGTGCAGGGGGCTCCAACAGGTGGGAGGAAAAGCTTGTTCAGATACTGCAAGCTATCCACTTTGTTTTACGGGGCAGGGATGGGGATGTGCCTATGCCTTGGTCCCCAAGAATGATTCCTGCATACAGACGCAGTGTGTCCGTCAACACTGTCGGGTTAATAAGGGTCAGTTTACTTGCACTTGTGATGAACAGAAATGCCTGAATATAACCGCGGGAAGACAGCTGATTTGTGGACAATGTAACGGGACTCACGTAAGCTCAGCCAAATGGACATACCCATTTGATACTTACCAGGTGGTGGGATCAAACGGGGAGTCAAGTAAACCGAGCAATTGGCAATATAAACAAACTCATAATCGGGACACGAAATGCTACCGGGCTAGGAAGTGTTCCTCTTCAATGGTACTTACACGACAGAAACACCAAACCTCCCGAACCTTTTTGCAGTAGAAACAATAGGACCAGTCACTGTTCCATGTCCTCAGAAGGGACATATCCGGAGGAGAATAGTAACCCGTGCTATCAGCAAAGAATTCTGCGCTGATTGGGAAACCCCGGGCACAATGGGATCATCACTGGGATATGGGTTCCTTGGAGCCCTATCTCTGGTGGGGGGTGGGGGGGGGGGGGGGGGGGGGTGGTGAGACAGCAGGAGTAATTAGTGCAAAGAATAGGAATCATATTGTTTGTGGACTAACAGTCCTGGGAAATAGCACTTCAAAAGCACTGGAGGCTGTCAACCAACAAATGGCTGAACTGAGATTATATGCACAGCAGACACGATATGCAGTGGACTACCAGTTAGCACAACAAGGGGGAGGGTGGACAATTATAGGCAACAAATGCATAACCCATGTCACAGACAAATCCTATAACATTACCCAAGTCATCAATAACATCAGAGAACAACTTGATAGCTTCAGACAGGGACCCAAGAAAGGAAGTAGCTGGCTGGAATGGCTAGTGGGGGAATCTGGGAATCTTATTTATTGGATGGATTGGTCATACTCACTTCAATTGTAATTGTCTGTTGTCTAATTGTTGGATGCCTTAATGTATGTTGTAAAGTAATGGTAACACGAATTGTGCCAGGAGCCAGTGTATCCATCGAGGAAGAATACATGATGGAAGCCCCTGAAGATGCCAGAAGAAGCAAAGAAGGAAAGAAGAAAATCGACCTCTACATGTGAAGATGCAGCTGTTGGTCGGGGGATTATTAAAATCATAATCCTGACCAAAAGAGGGGAATGAAGTGGGGAAAATAAAGAAATGGTTACCTGGGAAGGGACATTAAACAGGCACTGGCTTTTAGCACAGACAAGTCACTTAAAGTTAAAACATGCAGTAACCAAAATGCTGCAGGAAGCTAGTCAGAGCTTGAGGCACTTTAAGATAAGGGCAGACCCAGAACAATAAGGTCTGACAATAAGATCAGCCACAGATGGGAACATAAATACATAAATGCAACAACACCAATCACTGAATGTATAGATCGAAACCAGTCATTGATAGAGGAAATGTATCCATTCTATGAACAATGCTATGTTAACTGCCCATGTCTGTACCTGTCTGACTGTAACGACGTGTTAACTATCGATCACCACGATCTGTCTACTCAACTTATAACGATGTGTTAAACGGCTAATATCCGTACTACCTATTGTCTGAAAGGTATAAAAATGATCAACTGCTATTGTATGATTGAGAAGGTCGCTGCCAAGTACTGCGGAGTACCAATGCTTTCTCCCGAAGCTTCGTATCCGAAATAAAACTGTGTTATTGAACTTCCAGTCTGACTCCGGTGGTAAATTTCCCACAACACAGGAGGAGGCCATTCGGTCCTTCAAGCTTGCTCCACCATTCATTCTGATTATGGCTGATCATCCAACTCAGTAGCCTGATCCCGCCTTCTCTCCATATCCTTTGATCCTCTTCGCCTGAAGAGCTATATCGAACTCCTTCTTGAAAGCATGCAATGTTTTGGCCTCAACTACTTTTTAAAGTTTAAAGTTTACTTATTAGTGTCACAAGTAGTCTGAGGGAGAATTTAGCATGGCCAATCCACCTAACCAGCATGTTTCGAACTGTGGGAGGAAACTGGAGCATCTGGAGGAAACCCACGCAGACACGGGGAGAATGTGCAAACCCCATACCAAACAGTGACCCAAGCCAGGAATCGAACCCGGGTCCCTGGCACTGTGAGGCTGCTGTGCTAACCACTATGCCACTGTGCTGCCCTACCACTTCTGTGGTAGTGAATTCCGCTGGCTGGCCACTCTCTGGATAAAGAAATTTCTTCTCACCTCCTTCCTAAATGATCTACTGACCAATTCCATGAATCATAGAATCTTACAGTGCAGAAAGAGGCCATTCAGCCCGTCGAGTCTGCACCAACCACAATCCCACCCAGGCCCTATCCCCATATATTTACCCACTAATCCCTCTAACCTATGCACCCCGGGCCACTAAGGGGCAATTTAGAATGGCCAATCAACCTAGCCCGCACATCTTTGGACTGTGGGAGGAAACTGGAGCACCCGGAGGAAACCCACGCAGATACAGGGAGAATGTGCAAACTCCACACAGACAGTGACCCGAGCCGGGATTCGAACCCAGGTCCCTGGAGCTGTGAAGCAGCAGTGCTAACCACTGTGCTACCGATACTCTGTATCGTCAGACTGTAATTCCTGGTTCTGAACACCCCCACCATAGGAAACATCCTTCCTGCATCTACCTTGTCCAGTCCTGTTAGAATTTTATAGGTTTCTATGAGATCCCCTCATTCTTCTGAACTCCAACAAATACAAACCTAACCGACTCAATCTCTCCTTATACGTCAGTCCCACCATCCCAGAAATCAGTCTGGTAACTCTTCTCTGAAATGCCAGCTGTAACATGTTGTGCCTTGGACTGCTACTATGCTGATATATGCTTTAATTTTCCCACACAACAAATTGAAGTCAGAGATTTTTTTTCATTCATTCATAGGATGTGGGCGTCGCTGGCTGGGCCAGCATTTATTGCCCATCCCTAATTGCCCTTGAACTGAGTGGCTTGCTAGGTAATTTCTGGGGGCATTTAACAATCAACCAGGCCAGGTAAGGATGGCAGATTTCCTTCTGCAAAGGACATGAATGAACCAGATGGGTTTTTAATGGGCATCGACAATGGTTTCATGATCATTATTAGACATTTAATTGCAGATTTTTATTGAATTCAAATCTTTAACATCTGCCGTGATGAGATTCAAAGTTCCCCAGAGCATTAGTTTAAGCTGTTAATGTTTATTTATGAGCGTCACAAGTAGGCTTACATGAATACTGAAATTAAGTTACCGTGAAAATCCCCCAGTCACCACACTCCGGCTCCTGTTCAGATACACTGAGGGAGAATTTAGCGTGGCCAACGCACCTAACCAGCATGTCTTTTGGACTGTGGAAGGAAACGGAAGCACCCAGAGGAAACCCATGCAGACACGGGGAGAATGTGCTCAACCCACACAGACAGTGACCCAAGCCGGGAATTGAACCAGGGTCCCTGGCGCTCAGGCAGCAGTGCTAACCACTGTGCCCACCGTGCCATAGAAACTAGAAGCAGGAGTAGGCCATTTGGCCCTTTGAGCCTGTTCCGCCATTCATCTTGATCATCAAATTCAATATCCTGGTACTCCCTTCCCCGCTATCCCTTGATCCTTTTAGCCCCAAGAGCTATATCTCATTTCTTCTTGAAATCACACGTTTTGGCCTCAACTGCTTTCTGTGGCAGTGAATTCCACACATTCATTGCTCTCTGGGTGAAGAAATTTCCCCTCACCTCAGTTCTAAAAGGTTTACCCCTTGTCCTCAAACTATGAACCCTAGTTCTGGACTCGCCCACCATCGGGAACATTCTTTCTGAATCTACCCTGTCTAACCCTGTTAGAATTTTATAACTTTCTGTGAGATCCTCTCTCACTCTACTAAACTTCATTGAATATGATCCTAACCGACTTAGTCTCTCCTCAAATGACAGACCTGCCATCCCAGGAATCAGCCTGGTAAACTCTTGTTGTCCTCCCTCTGTGCCACCCTAGGTCTCTGGATTACTGGTCCAGTGACAAATACAACTGCGCTTGGCTACTTCCTCAAAGGGGGAGAGGGGTGATGAGGACATCTCAGCAGGTCACATTTCCACGACTCCTACTGGCCAGTTTCAGCATTTGCAATCAACTGATCCACAGGGATTTCCTGTCTGCCATTTTCTTTCAGATTGGTTCACGGTAGGTGAAGAGTGAAGAAGGGAAGGAAGAGAAAGTAAGTTAAATTCCTCAATTTAAAGAAAGAGGGTGTCAGCTCTTTAATTTCACAATCTGAGCTTTAAAGTGACTGTATTACAAAGATTGATAAAAGATAAGGAGGACTCTGAGGTTAATACATGGACAGTTGAGCACATATGTTGTGCCTAATGGTGATCAATTGGGTCAGTGGGATGATGAATGGCAGATGGAGTTTAATTTAGATAAATGCGAGGTGATGCATTTTGGTAGATCGAACTAGGGCAGGACTTACTCAGTTAATGGTAGGGTGTTAGGGAGATTTGTAGAACAAAGATCTAAGGGTCCAGGTTCACAGCTCCTTGAAAGTGGAGTCACAGGTGGACAGAGTGGTGAAGAAGACATTCGGCATGCTTGGTTTCGTTGATCAGAACATTGAATACAGGAGTTGGGACGTCTTGTTGAAGTTGTACAAGACATTGGTAAGGCCACACTTGGAATACTGTGTGTAATTCTGGTCATCCTATTATAGAAAGGGTATTATTAAACTAGAAAGAGAGCAGAAAGGATTTACTGGAATGCAACCGGGACTTGATGGTTTGAGTTATAAGGAGAGGCTGGATAGACTGGGACTTTTTTGCCTGGAGCATAGGAGACTTAGGGGTGACCTTATTGAGGTCTATAAAATAATAAGGGGCATAGATCAGCGAGATAGTCAACATCGTTTCCCAAAGTTAGGGAAATCTAAAACTAGAGGGCATAGGTTCAAGGCGAGAGTGGAGAGATGCAAAAGGGTCCAGAGGGGCAATGTTTTCACACGGAGAGTGTCCGGAACAAGCTGCCAGGGGTAGTAGTAGAGGTGGGTACAATTTTGTCTTTCAAAAAGCATTTAGATAGTTACATGGGTAAAATGGGTATAGAGGGATATGGGCCAAATGCGGGCAATTGAGACAAGTATGGTGGTTAAAAAAAAGGGCGGCATGGACAAGTTGGGCCGAAGGGCCTGTTTCCATGCTGTAAACCTCTATGACTCTGACTCCGAGGTTAACACATAGACAAGTTGAACGCGTATGTTGTGCCTAATGAGTGTCTATCCTCAATCATGGAGGCACTTTTGGCTTCAGCTGTAATTGCTGTTGGCTCATGGAGGCAAACACAGGATTCTGAGTTGGCCCCAAGTCAGTGGTGTGAAGCCTAGAGCTCGGCCTATCTTCAACCTGGAAACATTAGTGCTGCTGTCATCCACAATCCCATACAGACATCAGTGGTTGCACTTGTTAGCGCAAATCAGTCAAATTCCTACCTCTGATCTTTGCAGTGAGCTGGGAATAAAGGCAGTGGTAAAGACCCAAAGGGGTGTCACTCTCAAACCTCCATTTTCAGTGTTGGAGTAAATAAAACAGGAAGGGCAGTATCAATTCAACCAACATGGCTCTCCTGTTGAGAAGCACAAGATTGCAAGCTCTCGTGTTACTGCCAATGACCCTTGGTGCCAGTTTCAATTAGGGAACTCATGTATGAATGAATTTTCCCGTTTTTAACTCTCTCCACCCCCATTCTCCCCCTCCCTCCCCCTCACACAGGACGAACAGCAGCCCTTGTTCAGCTGCTACTATGAAGCCAACAATTGTTGTTCAGAGTTGCTAAGAAGTGGCAATTAAGACCATAGAAGCAGATGTAGGTTAATCGGCTCTTCGAGCCTGCTCTATTATTCAGTGAGATCATGACCGATCTGATATGATGATTCTCAACTCCACTTTCCTGCCTTATCCCCATAACCCTTGATTCCCTTACTGAGTAAAAATCTGTCTATCTCCGCCTTGAACATACTTAATGGCCAGCCTCTAAAGCTCTCTGCAATAAAAGAAAGTTTATTTATTAGTGTCATAAGTAGGCTTACATTCACACGGAAATGAAGTTACTGTGAAAATCCCCTAGTTGCCACACTCCGGCACCTGTTCGGGTACACTGAGGGAGAATTTACCATCGCCAATGCACCTAACCTGTACATCTTTGTACTGTGGGGGGCATCCGGAGGAAACCCACACAGACACAGAGAATGTGCAGACACTGTACAGACAGTGACCCAAGCTGGGAATCGAACCCAGGTCCCTGGTGCTGTGAGGCAGCAGTGCAAACTACTGTGCCACCGTGCTGTCCACATCCACAGGTGCAAAACCGTCCACAGGTTCACTATTCTCTGAGAGAAGAAATTCTTCGCCATCTCTGTCTTAAATGGGATTCTACAATCTGAGATTATAGAATCATAGAACCCTTCCAATGAAGAAGGAGGCCATTCAGCCCATTGAGTCTGCACCAACTGTCCAACAGAGCATCTTTCCCATGTCCTATCCCTGTAACCCCACATATTAAACCCTCCAATTCCCCTAACCTATGCATCTTGGAACACTAAGGGACAATTTAGCATGGCCAATCCCCTTAACCTGCACATCCATGGACATCTTATGCCCTTTGGTCTTAGACTCTCTTACCAGGGGGAACAAGCTGATGGAGAATAATCTCTCCCTCAATGCCAACAAAATGAAGGAGATTGTCATCGACTTCAGGAAGCGTAAAGGAGAACATGTCCCTGTCTACATCAATGGGGACGAAGTAGAAAGGGTCGAGAGCTTCAAGTTTTTAGGTGTCCAGATCACCAACAATCTGTCCTGGTCCCCCCATGCCGACACTATAGTTAAGAAAGCCCACCAACTTTCTCAGAATACTAAGGAAATTTGGCATATCAGCTACGACTCTCACCAACTTTTACAGATGCACCATAGAAAGCATTCTTTCTGGTTGTATCACAGCTTGGTATGGCTCCTGCTCTGCCCAAGACCACATGGAACTACAAAAGATTGTGAATGAAGCCCAATCCATCACTCAAACCAGCCTACCATCAATTGACTCTGTCTACACTTCCCACTGCCTCGGCAAAGCAGCCAGCATAATTAAGGACCCCACACACCCCGGACATTCTCTCTTCCATCTTCTTCCGTCGGGAAAAAGGTACAGAATTCTGAGGTCACATGCCAACTGACTTAAGAACAGCTTCTTCCCTGCTGCTGTCAGAAATTTGAATGGACTTACCTTGCATTAAGTTGATCTTTCTCTACACCCTAGCTATGACTGTAACACTACATTCTGCACTCTCATTTCTTCTCTATGAGTGGTATGCTTTGTCTGTATAGCACGCAAGAAATAATACTTTTCACTGTATGTTAATACATGTGACAATAATAAATCAAATCAAATTAAATCAAAATCAAAAAACATCATCTCAGCATCTACTCTGTCCAAGCCCCCTGGGAATTAAAACTGTATAAAAATGGATACCAGTCACACGCTACAATATGTCTTCAGATGCAGAAGTCCCTTCACCAAAGTTATTTACAAACTCTAACAGCAGTACACAGAGTGCTCGCAGTCAACCGTCTATCTCCAGGCGTGTCAGAGGAACTGACACTCCCAGTTAAGTACAAGGCAAAGACTCCCTGATTGGCCCATCAATTGGATCCTTGATCAGGGATTTCTTTTGATACCAATCCAGTAGCTCTTTCGGGTACCAACATAATAAACTAACTCAAACTAACTTAGGGACAAAGTAAAAGGGGGAGCTCCCCAAAAGGAAGGGGGAACAGCCCGAACCAAAAACAAAGTCGAAAGGAAACTTAAAACGTCAAACCAAAAGGCGATTATCGGGGTTGATAATACACCCCAGGCCCTGCGGTGCCCAGCGGTCGCGGAAGGTGTCAACCGCGCCCGTGGACACCGCATGCTCCCTCTCCAGAGACACCTGGCCGCGAATGTAGCCGCGGTCGAGGGGGCAGACAGTCGGGATGGACGGCCCCGTCGATCGCCCGCTGCCTGGACCTATTGATGGCGCGTCTCGCCAGGCCCAGGAGCAGGTTCACGAGGAGGTCGGCATCCCGACCCGCCCCTCTCCGCACCAGGTGCCCGTAGATCAGGAGCGTGGGACTGAAGTGCAAACAAAACATCAGTAAGAAGTGTTTGAAGAAACCAAAAAGGGTGTGCAGCCTAAAACACAGAACGTAGACATGGTCCACGGACTCCACGAGGCCACAGAAAGGGCAGTCTCGGGAGCTCGTGTACCGGAAAAACCTACGGTTGCACGGCACTGCTGCGTGCAGCACCCTCCACCCCAGGTCCCCGAGATAATTGGGGGAGATCCCTCCGTAGAGGGACCTCCACTGGGGACCTCCGCCGCCCGGCGGCAACAAGGCCCGCCAAGGTGTACCCGGGCGACGGGCGAGGACGCGGTAGTGAAAGGTGTGCAGCAGCAGCCCGTACAGGAAATGCCTCCGCGCGGTGGAAAAGGGCACGGAGGACATTTCCGCGAGGCGGCACACGCAGTGGGGCACCTGACCCGGGGGGGGAGGTCTAGGCTTCGGGCCAATGTGAAATTCCGTCCGAGCAGGGGAACGCTCGGGTGGGATCCCATCGCACGCCTGCGCCGCCTCCAGACCGCGTGCGCACTCGGGGCCGAGCACGACCGTCCTAAGATCTTGGATGGCTTTGGCCGCGCGCCGGACGGTCACCCCCGCGCGCTCAGCCAGCACGTCGGGGCTCATCCAGCCCGCTCCTCCGCCATCCAGCACGTCCCCGATCCTGGTCACCCCAGCGTCCACAGCCCTCCTCTCCGCCAGCCACCTGAAGTCGTAAGGCTGGAGGTGCGGATTCCTGAGCAGCGGCTCTCGCACGAGAGCTGCTACTCCTGACGGGGGAGAGCTGCGTCGTGAGGCGACCGTGTTCCAGACCGTGGGGAGGTCCTGGTAAAAGACGGGCAGAGAGGTGGGAATACGCCCCAGGTTGATGTGCAGGAGCTGCACGTCGTAATTGAGGCCGTGCAAGTGGCGGAAGAAATACGTCACCATCGCACGCCATCGTGGAGGAGGCTCGACGTAAAGGTATCGCTGCAGGGTCTGGAGGCGGAAGGTCGCTACCTGCGTGCGGAGGCACACCAGACCTTGTCCGCCCTCCTCAATCGGGAGATGCAGCACTTCGGCAGCGACCCAGTGCAGTCGGTTGTCCCAGAAATACCGCACGAGGGCTTTCTGCATATCGGTGACAAAGCCAGGGGGAGGGGTGAAAGTGACCAGCCGGTACCACAGCATGGAGGCGACCAGCTGGTTTATGACGAGAACTCGCGCCCTGTAGGACAGCACTCGGAGCAGTCCTGTCCAGCGACCCAGGCGGGCGGAGACTTTGGCCTCCAACTCCCGCCAGTTCGCCGGCCAGGATTCCTCGGCTGGGCAGAGATGGACCCCCAGGTAGAGGAGGTTGGTCCTGCTCCAGGTGAAAGGCCTGAGCTCCTCCGGAAGGGAATCCGTCTCCCACGGACTGACCAGGAGTCCGGAGCACTTGGCCCAGTTGATCCTGGCGGAGGACGCGGCGGAGTACACCGCCTGGCATTCTCGCATCCTCCGCAGGTCAGCCGGGTCCGTGAACATGAGGAGCACGTCGTCGGCGTAAGCAGACAGGACCACCCCTCCGTCCGGGCCGCACAGAGTCAAACCCGACAACCTCCTCCGCAAGAGGCGCAGGAATGGCTCCACGCATATAGAATAAAGTTGGCCGGACAAGGGGCAGCCCTGCCGTACTCCTCTCCCAAAGCGAAGGGGCGCCGTCAGGGACCCGTTAACCTTAATCAGACACTCTGCGGCAGAGTAGAGTAATCGGATCCGGGCGACAAACTGCGTCCCGAACCCGAATGCCCGCAGAGTCCCGAGCAAATACTCGTGCTCCACCCTGTCGAACGCCTTCTCCTGATCTAAAGACAAGAAGGCGCTCGACAGACCAGCCCTCTGGGAATGGTGGATCAAGTCCCGGACCAGATGAAGGTTGTCGTGAATCGATCGGCCTGGGACCGTGTAGGACTGGTCAGGGTGGATCATGTGGTCCAACATGGACCCAAGGCATGAAGCCAATGCCCTGGCAAAGATTTTATAATCCGTGCTGAGGAGGGAGACCGGGCGCCAGTTTTTAAGGCATCAGGGAGTTCATACTCCAATGGGCCAACTTCAATAGTCTGATTGAAGTTATTACAGGTGCCTTATGCTGTAGGACTGGGGCAAAGAGGAATCGAGTTAACACACGGGGTTTTGGGGTAAAATGGGACATCTCTGAAATAGCCTGCCCTCCTCCCCGCCTGCTATTCTTGTTCCATGGACCCCATATATGCTTTTATTAGTGTAAGTCCTATTGCATCAACAAATCCACTGCAAAATGAATTCAAAACATCTGCTCTTTGTAATAAATCCTTTCCCACCCAAGTACTTCGTAGGGAAGCTTATTTTGCTCTGGGAATTTTTCCAAAAGCGAAAGAGAGAGGGGGAGAAAAAAATATAACACCCGTAGTCTATGGGTAAAATGATCCAAAACATAATTTATTGCTCCACTTCAATTGGTACAAACTAAAAAAAGTTAATCAGTTGTTTCTGTGGGAGCAAAACCAGAATATTTTGTAAAATGGTTGGTAAAATCACTGTTTGAAATATTTCCAAGAAAATTGCATGGTTATGGATTTTATTTGCTCGTCTTCTGTTAAAATGCAATATTTTCCCCGCTTGTCAGTCCAGTCTGTATGGACAAGCATCTCTCAAAAGGCCACCATTGGCGAGGAACTCCAATATTGGATCACTGCGCCATCCCAGCCTTCTATAAGTTACAACAACGAGTGATTGATAACAAAGGCCTCCACAAGTCAACAGAGGTCTGTGTTGCTGAAAAAAGAGACATTTCTTGTTCAATGTTTTTCTTCTTGCACTCATCAGAACACTCACGAGAATACAATGTAAAGGAAATCCACAAATTTATACAACACAAGAGTGTGCTGATTGGTTGGCAAGTGGACTCTGATTGTTATAATGCATCAGTTGATGGTGACTGACAGTTAACTGCCTAACATTTGTTTGAAATTCTTCATGTCAATGCCTCTATCAAAAACTTTGACAAGAAATGTCTCTTTTATATTCAGCAATACTCAAGTTTTGTATGACTGAAAGCCCTAGTGTATGAACAACTGTCATCAGCACACCCCTTTACTGCTTTGAGACCTGGACTGTGTATTAGTAACACATGAGAGTGCTAGGTAAGTTCCATTAGCAATGAGTCTGCCACATCATCCAGATTCAATGGGAGGGTTGTCAGACAAACACAAGTGTCCTACTTGAAGCCAGCCCCACAAGCATTTGGGCAAAACTCCTGCAGAATCAACTTCGCTGGACAGGACACAGAGTCTGGATGATTGGAAATCATCTCACCTCCCAGATCCCGTTTTCTCAACTCTCAAATGGCCAATGGTCCAGGGGAGGACAAAGAAAATGCTTCAAAGACATCCTTGAAGCATGGCAGCATTGACATTGAGGACTGGGAAGAGATTGTTACCAATCATTCAAAATGGAGACAACTTGACTTAGAGGCTCTATCCATCATGCTTTGAGTTGCAACGTCTTAACAATGAGGCAGGATGGTGGCAGCGAAGCAAAGAAAAGGAAGCAAATCATGCATTCTAGATTATATAATAGTAGCACACTTCACACCCTCAGAATGTCCCAGAGCACTCCATGGACAAGTGAAGCACTTTTGAAGTGCAGACATTGCTGCCAATTTTCAGGACAGCCTGGCTTGTGACCAACCAAAACAGAGAAGCCTCATTCGGAGAGACACTGAACTTGTCAACAGACTTTATCGGGAATGTACAGGGGTGAGGTCCAGGTATTGGAGGCAGTTCACAAACGTCCAAACAACGCATCTACCTGCAAGTCTGCAGATCACGCACTTGATTTATCTACAATTTCAAAACCCATCAAATTGGAGTGGAAGCCAGTCCTCCTCGATCCCGAGAGACTGCCTAATGTTAACATAGTAAGAGGTCTCACAACACCAAGTTAAAGTCCAACAGGTTTATTTGGAAACACAAGCTTTCGGAGCGCTGCCCCTTCATTAGGTAAGTCAATTTAACCTGGTGTTGTGAGACTTCTTACAGCAAAGTTATAATCACTGGATCTGCTGTATCCATGGTGTAGGTTATTGGGTAAATGTTGACCAGCCCTCCTCTGCTCTTCATTTAATGATGCTTGTGAAATGTTTTGTATTTACTTCGATCGGACAGAAAGGGGTCCCTGTTCAATGTTGCATCTGAAGTATGGCACCAGTGGCAATGCAGTACTCTCTCAGTCCTGTATTAAACTGTCTAGTTTACGTGCTTGTGTCTCTGGTATGAGATGTGAACCCATGATCTCTGACTCACATGCGAGGGCACAGCTTTGAACTAAGGCCAACATCTAATTGTGCTCTTATCAAGACTTTATAGAGGATGCAGTAATCCCTGGCCTGAGCAATCAAATACATTTTCCATGTGCACTTTAGAATAGTCCTATCATTGTATAATTGCAAGCACAGATATTGCCTTACATTTCTCAGTAAGAAATTTCCATTTAACAAGGTTTTAATTACAGTCATAATCATAGAATCTACAGTGCAGAAGGAGGCCATTTGGCCCATCGAGCCTTCACCGACAACAATCCCACCCAGATCCAATCCCCGTAACCCCACATATTTACCCTCCCAGTCCCCCTGACACGAAGGAGCAATTTGCCATGGCCAATGCACCTAACCCGCACATTTTTGAAGTGTCGGAGGAAACCGGATCACCCGGAGGAAACCCACGCAGCCAGAGGGAGAAGGTGCAAACTCCACACAGACAGTGACCCGAGGCCGAGGACCTTCCCATTGTCCCATCCCTCCCCCTCTCCGATTCACGTGGTGTGTGGGGTGGTAGAATTCCGGTGAGTATCTCACTGTCTGCCTTGCCATTGAAATGCACTGAATTGCATGATTTTGGCGGCGTTTGATAAACTAAACTGGCACAAGCTGCCATCTGGTGCATTGGACAATGCTTCGCTGTATCTTCTCCAAGCGGGAGCTGACCTTTCTAACTCGAATGAACATTGCACAGAACCCACAGAGGAATATAGACAAATTAGGTGAGTGAGCAAAAACTTGGCAGATGGAATATATTGTAGGAAAATGTGAAGTTATGCACTTTGGCAGGAAGAATAAAGGAGCTGAATGTTAATTAAATGGAGAAAGACTGCAGAAAGCTGCGACTCAAAGGGATCTGGGGGTCCTCATGCATAAAACACAAGTAGCTAGTATGAAAGTTCAGCAGGCAATAGGGAAAGCAAATGGAATGTTGGCCTTTATTTCAAAGGGAATGGACTATTCACACAGGAAAAGGACAATGTTGTTGAGGAGAATACTGAAATACAGGCTATTGGACTAGACGGGATTGAGGTTCATAAGGAGGAGGTGTTAGCAATTCTGGAAAGTGTGAAAATAGATAAGTCCCTTGGGCCGGATGGGATTTATCCCAGGATTCTCTGGGAGGCTAGGAAGGAGATTGCAGAGCCTTTGGCTTTGATCTTTGGGTCGTCATTGTCTACAGGAATAGTGCCAGAAGACTGGAGGATAGCAAATGTTGTCCCCTTGTTCAAGAAGGGGAGTAGAGACAACCCTGGTAATTATAGACCAGTGAGCCTTACTTCTGTTGTGGGCAATGATTTGGAAAGGGTTATAAGAGATAGGATTTATAATCATCTAGAAAGGAATAATTTGATTAGGGATAGTCAACACGGTTTTGTGAAGGGTAGGTCGTGCCTCACAAACCTTATTGAGTTCTTTGAGAAGGTGACCAAAGAGGTGGATGAGGGTAAAGCAGTTGATGTGGTGTATATGGATTTCAGTAAAGCGTTTGATAAGGTTCCCCACAGTAAGCTATTGCAGAAGATACGGAGGCATGGGATTGAGGGTGATCTAGCGGTTTGGATCAGGAATTGGCTAGCTGTAAGAAAACAGAGGGTGGTGGTTGATGGGAAATGTTCATCCTGGAGTTCAGTTACTAGTGGTGTACCGCAAGGATCTGTTTTGGAGCCACTGCTGTTTGTCATTTTTATAAATGACCTGGATGAGGGCGTAGAAAGATGGGTTAATAAATTTACAGATGACACTAAAGTCGGTGGAGTTATGGACAGTGCGGAAGGATCTTGTAAGTTACAGAGGGACATAGATAAGCTGCAGAGCTGGGCTGAAAGGTGGCAAATGGAGTTTAATGCGGAAAAGTGTGAGGTGATTCACTTTGGAAGGAGTAACAGGAATACAGAGTACTGGGCTAATCGTAAGATACTTGGTAGTGTGGATGAGCAGAGAGATCTCGGTGTCCATGTGCATAGATCCCTGAAAGTTGGCATCCAGGTTGATAGGGTTGTTAAGAAGGTGTACGGAGTGTTAGCTTTTATTGGTAGAGGGATTGAGTTTCGGAGCCAGGAGGTCATGTTGCAGCTGTACAAAACTCTGGTGCGACCGCATTTGGAGTATTGCGTACAGTTCTGGTTGCCGCATTATAGGAAGGATGTGGAAGTATTAGAAAGGGTGCAGAGGAGATTTACCAGGATGTTGCCTGGTATGGTGGGAAGGTCTTATGAGGAAAGGCTGAGGGACTTGGGGTTGTTTTCGTTAGAGCGAAGAAGGTTAAGAGTGACTTAATAGAGGCATACAAGATGATCAGAGGACTAGATAGGGTGGATAGTGAGAGCCTTTTTCCTCGGATGGTGATAGCTAGCACAAGGGGACATAGCTTTAAATTGAGGGGTGATAGATATAGGGCAGTTGTCAGAGGTAGGTTTTTTACTCAGAGAGTAGTAAGGGCGTGGAATGCCCTGCCTGCAACAGTAGTGGACTCGCCAACATTAAGGGCATTTAAATGGTCATTGGATAAACATATGGATGATATTGGAATAGTGTAGGTTAGATGGGCTTTAGATTGGTTTCACAGGTCGGTGCAACATTGAGGTCCGAAGGGCCTGTACTGCGCTGTAATGTTCTATGTTCTATGTTCCATAAATACAGGGAAATCTTGCTAAGACTATACATGGCACTAGTTAGACCACACCTCGAACACTGTAAACAGTTTTGGCCCCCTTATCTAAGGAAAGATATACTGCCATTGGAAGCAGTCCACAGAATGTTTACTGGGTTGATTCCGGGTATGGGGGGATTTTCTGATGAGGAGAGGTTGAGTAGTTTGGGCCTGTACTCGTTGAAGTTGAGAAGAATGAGAAGCGACTTTATTGGGACATATAGGATCCTCATGGTGGATGCTGAGAGATTGTTTCCCCTTGTGGGGGAGTCTAGGACCAGAGGGCATGATCTCAGAGCAAGGGGGTTGCCCATTTAAAACAGAGATCTGTGGAATTCTTTACCGCAGAGGAGTGTAGAGGTTGGGTCGTTGAGTATGTTCAAGGCTGAGGTAGACAGATTTTTAATCAGTAAGGGAATCAAGGGCTATGGAATTAAGACAGGAAAGTGAAATTGAGGATTATGATATCAGATCAGTCATGACCTGATTGACTGGAGAATGGGGATGAGAAAAATATCAGCCATGATTGAATGACGAGCAGACTCGATGGGCCGAGTGGCCTAATTCTGCGCCTTTGTCTTATGGTCTTCTGGTCTAATTGGCCAAAAGGCCTACTCCTGCTCCTACATCTTATGGTCTTATTGTCTAAGTGTGGACTCTCACTCCTTCAGGTGCTAATTGATGGTGGAGATTTTTTTTGTTACTTATTTTTGTCTCTTTTTTCTTGCTTATAATCCAGTCTTTCTTCCCCTCTCCTTATTTCTCTTTCTGAACTTGATTTAATATTGAACTAATCCACTTTAATTTACACTTCCACGCCTGTTGTTCTTCCATTATATCTCAATCCTTTGATCTGGTTTTCTTATGAGAATACCCTGTTACTTGCCCTGTTTGCTAAGGTCTCCAGTGCTTTGTTTCCCTCACTGCAAGTTTATCAGCACACACTTTCACCAACTTGCCCTGCAAAACATGTAAAAACTTAAACGTGCAAGAACAAGCCTGACTAGCAGCAGATGACGGTAAATGCCATGCAACAGCAACTTCTGAGCCACTTTTTATAGGTAAGAAAGAAATTTTAGAAACATAGAAATTTTAGAAACATAGAAAACTATGTGGGGAATATGTGGGGGGAAGGGGGGGGAATCAGGATATTGAATTTGATGATCAGCCATGATCATAATGAATGGCGGAGCAGGCTCGAAGGGCCGAATGGCCTAATTCTGCTTCGAGTTTTTATGTTCCTAAATGCCACAGCCAATTTGCATACACAATCCCACAGCCAGCAATGAGATAAATGACCAGATAATCTGTTTTCCTGGTGTTAGTTGAGGGGTGCATGGTTGCTAGGACGCCATGAAAAATCCCCAATTCTTCTTTCAAATGGTGTCATGGAATCCTTTCACATTTGTCTGATCAAACCTCGGCTCAATGTCATCTGTAAGAAGGTTGTTTCTTAAGCTTTACCATTAATTATTCTATTTCCATTTTCAGTTTCTCAGACTGTGAAGGCAATGGAATTTTGGAAGAATTGGAGTTTGTGCTAAGGTAGTGTCCAACGATTGGCACCTTGAGGTAACAAAAGCATCGGTGAGCGATTAGAACCATTCTATGCTATCGCCACATACGCCATTCACTAATGTAAATCATAGAATCCCTACAGTGCAGAAGGAGGCCATTCGGCTCATTGAGTCCACAATCCCATCCAGGCCCTATCCCCATAACCCCATGTATTAACCCTAGCTAGTCCCCCGAAGCTAAGTCGCAATTTAGCATGGCCAATCAACCTAATCTGCACATCTTTGGAATGTGGGAGGAAATCAGAGCACCCGGAGGAAACCCACGCAGACACAGAGAGAATGTGCAAACTCCACACGCAGTAAGATGTTTAACAACACCAGGTTAAAGTCCAACAGGTTTATTTGGTAGCAAAAGCCACACAAGCTTTCGGAGCCCCAAGCCCCTTCTTCAGGGCTTGAAGAAGGGGCTTGGGGCTCCGAAAGCTTGTGTGGCTTTTGCTACCAAATAAACCTGCTGGACTTTAACCTGGTGTTGTTAAACTTCTTACTGTGTTTACCCCAGTCCAACGCTGGCACCTCCACATCAAACTCCACACAGACAGTGACCCAAGCTGGGAATCGAACCCAGGTCCTTGGTGTTGTGAGGCAGCAGTGCTAACCACTGTGTCACCATGCCGCCCCTTGGTGATTACTTGGCATTTTTTTTACAAAAACAAATCTTGCTTGGAAGTTCTCAGACATAGATTAGATATAAAACTCCTGAGGTGTGGCCAGGTGAGGGGGTGCACAGAGAGGGTGTTGCTGAGTTTCATTAACAAAGTAATGTAGGCATTGCGTTGAATTTTTGCCTACCATTTTCTGTCAAACTTGACCCAGTGTTTCTCGTTGAAAGTCAAAAGTATGTTCCATTTCACAGTACATAGGAAAATGCAGAACGGGGATGAGATTGAGCAATCAAAGTCCAAAACCCTTGTCATCCACCACTTCCTTCATAGAATCCCTACAGTGCAGAAGGAGGCAATTCGGCCCATCAAGTCAGCACCGACCACAATCCCATCAGGCCCTATTACCATAACCCCATGCATTTACCCGAGCTAGTCCCCCTGACACTAAGGGACAATTTAGCATGGCCAATCCTCCTAATCCACGCATATCTTTGGACTGTGGGAGAAAACCAGAGCGCCCGGAGGAAACCCACGCAGACACGGGGAGAATGTGCAAACTCCACACAGACAGTGACCCAAGCCAGGAATCGAACCCGGGTCCCTGGCACTGTGAGGCAGGGGTGCTAACCACTGTGCCACTGTGCCGAAATACTTTGATAACTATTTGTTCATGGGCGCATATTCATAGACTGGTTCGCACGCACAGAAAAATGTTTGCTCTTGTCGGACAGAAGCATACAAGTTTTGACAAGGTTTCACTGGCATTATGCACTCATCATTAAACATGTCATTACTCAGGAGCCAGCCATTTTAAAACCCCTTTGTCTGTTTGACATCAAAATGTCATTATTGTTGAGAGATGCCAACAAAAGGAGACCCACCCACAAGTAGATGTGGTAAAAGTCAGCGGTGTGGCCCTAATTTATGAGTTGGCTCAGCAATTTAAAATTTTTGGTTGCTCGCGCGGGCTGCCTCCACTTTCTAGACGCTGTTTAATTGCTGTATCTGCCGCCCCTGTGCTTTCCTCAGTTAAACTCTCAGCGCTCGGTGCCAGATTTCTGCTGTCTCAATCCTCTCCGAGCTCTTTCCAACTCATAGGTGGCTTCACAAAGTTACAAAGGAAACAGGATAGTAATTATAATCAAACTCTGCTGCATCAACAGAGCAGTGAGTTAGAAAGTGGGTTTACTGACTGCTCTTAGTGACGGTAGCCCAGGTCAGATTTACTTCCAGATTTCTCCAAAACCAGTTGCGCATTAACCAGAAACTTAATAAAATAATGATGATTTTTTTAAAAAACCCTTTGCCTTGTAAAGTTATATCGCAGAGACCGGTGAGGCTGTGAGTGAAGGAAATAAAGTAAGAAGGTTTTCCATAGAACAATGGTTTGGGCCACTCCCGTCCTGCATGTATTAACTTGTCTTTTCTAAGAAGGCCCAGTGCAGAGAGCCGCCTTCAGGCAGTTGTTGCCAGTCTCATCCTGATAGCAAGGTGAGAACGAGAGAGAACTGGGTTCTCAGCAATCAACACATGGGAAACTGTTATTAAGTTGTTGAGTATTTTGATGGAAATGAGAAAGAAAAACATCCAAATTAACTGTTTTGATTGCTTGAGTTTCTTGCACCAAAACAGGTTACTCTGGGTTTCCCTACCCAAGTCCCACAAAATTCCTCCGGCAATCTACCAAAATTTGGAACATTTTGTGCTGCTCGTACAGTGGTTAGCGCTGCTACCTCACTGTGCCAGGGATTCGATTCCCGGCTTGGGTCACTGTCTGTGCGGAGTCTGCACAGTGGTTAGTACCCAGAGACCTGGGTTCAATTCCCGGCTTGCGTCACTGTCTGTGCGGAGTCTGCACGTTCTCCCTGTGTCTGAGTGGGTTTCCTCCGGGTGCTCCGGTTTTCTTCCACAGTCTGAAAGACGTGCTGGTTAGGTGCATTGGCCATGCTAAATTCTCCCTCAGTGTACTGGAACAGGAGCTGGAGTGTGGCGATGAGGGGGTTTCCACAGTAACTTCATTGCAGTGTTAATCTAAACCCACTTGTGACAATAATAAATAAATTTTTAATAAAGTAAATAAGTGGACATTGTCTGAGGGTTGCGATCAATTTCTCTGTGCTGCGAAAATCCAATCAATAATCATAAGCAACAATAACGTACTCCTTTTAAAGAGGATGGAAGTGGATTGACCATGATAAATTGCCCCTTAGTGTCCAACGATGTGCAGGTTCGAGGGATAAGCGGGGTAAATACATGGGGTTACGAGGATAGGGCCTGGGTAAGATGAAACCAAAGAGTCAGTGCAGACTCAATGGGCCGAATGTCATCCTTCTGCACTGTAGGGATTCTCTGATTTTATGAACTGAATGGACCCTTGAGTAATCTTCCTCCCTAATTCTCACCCACCTGATGAAGGAGCAGTGCTCTGAAAGCTCGTGATTCCAGATAAACCTGTTGGACTTTAACCTGGTGTTGAGGGACTTCTTACTGTGCCCACCCCAGTCCAACGCCGGCATCTCCACATCATCCCTCCCTTGAGTGAGAGCTTCAAGTTTTTAGGTGTCCAGATCACCAACAACCCGTCCTGGTCCCCCCCCATACCGACACGATAGTTAAGAAAGCCCATCAACGCCTCTATTTTCTCAGAAGACTAAGGAAATTTGGCATGTCAGCTACGACTCTTACCAACTTTTACAGATGCACCATAGAAAGCATTCTTTGGAGCTTGGTATGGCTCCTGCTCTGCCAAGACTGCAAGGAACTACAAAAGATTATGAATGTAGCCCAGTCCATCATGCAAACCAGCCTCCCATCCATTGACTCTGTCTACACTTCCCGCTGCCTCGGCAAAGCAGCCAGCATAGCTATGACTGTAACACTACATTCTGTACTCTCTCCTTTCCTTCTCTATGAACGGTATGCTTTGTCTGTATAGTGCGCAAGTGTGGTGAACCATCGTTGGTTCCCACTAGGTAGTACTGAGCCAGGGTCTGGCCAGTACTACGAGTATGTATATATGTTGCTGTTGGGGTTAGGGATGGGTTGTTCTACTTGTTGCTGTTGGGGTTAGGGTTGGGCTGTTACACCTGTATTATAGTTATTATGGTACATCCCAGTCGGGCTCCGCCTCCTGGGAGAGGTATAAAGGTCACTGCTCTGTCTGGGACCCCTCAGTCTGGGATCGTGTACTATACATGGTAGCTTCGTTGTAACAGTAAATAAAAGCCTTTATTCCCTTGAGCATCTCAAGCCTCGTGTGTGATAACGCGCATCAGCAAGAAACAATACTTTTCACTGTATACTAATATATATGACAATAATAAATCAAATCAAATCTTATAAACTGTCTGCCTGTAACAATTCTGACCAGCGACTGTAAGGCCTGAAATGCTGTCTTCTTTCTCCATAAACACTACCTGGTCCAGCTGCTGAGCTGACTTACTGTCTTTACGTCCCATTTCCAGCATCTGCAGTATTTTGCCTTTTTTAAAAAAAATGAAAATAAAACAGCTGTAGCAGGTGGAAATTTTGGAATATGAGAAATACTCAGTTCAGGCTCAACATCCGAGGAGAGAAGTGAGGTCCTACTCATAATCTGCTGATCGGTAATATTTTCTGGCTTTGATGGAGGAAAATATCTAAAACAATAACTAATCATTTCTCTCCACAAAGTCTATGCCTGACCCACTGAACGGTTCCTGCATTTTCTCTTTTTAAATTCAACAGGCCCCAGAGAGGTGGGAAACAAAGATTAAGTTAAATGGTTAACAGTACCTAACCAACCAACAAACCCCAGAATGACAATTGTGCAAAGCACCACTGTCTCTAACTTCCCCTCTGTGCCACATACCATCCTGCCTGGGACATGTACCACTTGCTGTTCCTTCATCGTCACTGGGTCAAAGCCTGATACTAAACTACAAAAGGTCGTGAATGTAGCCCAATCCATCACGCAAACTAACCTCCCATCCATTGACTCTGTCTACATTTCCCGCTGCCTTGGAAAAGCAGCCACCATACTTAAGGACCCCACCCACCCCGAACAATCTCTCTTCCACCTTCTTCCATCAGGAAAAAGATGCAAAAGTCGTTGGTCACGTACCAACCGACTCAAGAACAGCTTCTTCCCTGCTGTCATCAGACCTTTGAATGGACCTAACTCGCACTAAATTGATTTTTCTCTACACCCTACCTGTGATGTAACACTACATTCTGCACTCTCTCCTTTCCTTCTCTATGAACAGTATGCTTTGTCTGTATAGCGCGCAAGAAACAATACTTTTCACTGTATGCGAATACATGTGACAATAATAAATCAAATCAAATGGTTAACGTCCTGTCAATTACGTTGTTAAAGTTAAGAGAAACAAGTGAGGGGTATTAATTGTACTTGAGTACAAATAAATAATGGATTTCACCAGCAGGCTTCCGGCCTTCTGCAACTGCTGATCCCTGTGGGAGCTGGGCTGCATCATCACCCCCGGTAATTTTGTAACTTTCCTTTGACATTTTATATTTTTGTTGCAGTGCCCGACCGGGATCTGTCACCCCCTCTCATTTTTGAGTAATTCATTTATGTTTCCATGTTTCATGCTTTAAGTTTATTTATTAGTGTCACAAGTAAGGCTTACATTAACACTGCAATGGAGTTATCATGAAAATCCCCTAGTCGCCACACTCCGGCGCCTGTTCGGGTACACTGAGGGAGAATTTAGCATGTACAATGCACCTAACCAGCACGTCTTTCAGACTGTGGGAGGGAACCGGAGCACTTGGAGGAAACCCATGTAGACACGGGTAGAAGGTGCAAACTCCACACAGACAGTGACCCAAACCGGGAATTGTTGTTTATCTAAAAGAGTACAAATAAAGGATAGTTGGGACTCTGGGTGGAGTGGGAGGACAGCTGAGAGACTGTATAAACAAGTCAATAAACCGTGTTGATAAGGAAAAGCTCTGCGTCGTGGCCTTGGCTTCACCCATTGGCTTGGATCCTATTCAAACACTTCCTGCCAAAGTGCGTAGTGGGAGTGCCTTCCCACTCAGACTGCAGTGGTTTGAGGAGGAGGCTCACGATCACCTTCTCCAGGGTAACTACATATCTTTAATAACTGTAACGGCCTTGCCAGCAATGTCCACATCCCAAGAATGAATAAATAAAACATTTTTTCAACAGAGTTAAACTCCACTAGGGAGCAAAATGTTATTGGAAGTCATAGAATCTCTACAGAACAGGAGGAGGCCATTTGGCCCATCGAGTCTGCACCGACAACATTCCCACCCAGGCCCTATCCTCATAACCCCATGTATTTACCCTAGCTAGTCCCCCTGACACTAAGGGGCAATTTACCATGGCCAATCAACCTCACTTGGACTGTGCGAGGAAACCGGAGCACCCGAGGAAACCCACGGTGAGAACGTGCAGACTCCGCACAGGTAGTCACCCCAAGCCGGAATTGAATCTGGGTCCCTGGCAGTGTGAGGCAGCAGTGCCAACCACTGTGCCACCCCTAAGTTCTATAAAAGACAAGGAACCATTCTGCCAGGTTAGCAGTTAGACAGCAAAGGTTAAAGTTAGTCCCATTTTCTCCAGTCTTGAGTTCATGCATCGAAAGACAAAATTTATTTTTCTATCACACTTCTCACAACATCACAAAGAGCTTTACAGCCAATGAAATGCAGCTACTTTTGAAACCTAGTCACTGCTATAATATAGGAAATGTAGCAGCCAATTTGTGCACAGCAAGCTCCCACAAACAGTAACAAAGAATTCTCATTAGTATCAGCCTCAGTAGCAGGTTTGCCTCTGGGTCACATAGTTCCCAGTGCAAGTTCTAGTCCAGGACTTGAGCGCAAAAATCAAAGCTGACACTACAGTGCAGTACTGAGGGAGTGCTGCACTGTTGGAGGTGTCATCTTTTGGGATTAAACTGAGGTCTCACCTGGCTGCTCAGGTGGATGTATAAAATCCTGTGGCACTATTCTGAAGAAGAACAGGAGAGCTACCCCCAGCATCCTGGCCAATGTGAATCCCTCAACCAATGTCACAAAAGCAGATTATCTAGTCATTATCAATTGGTGCTTGTGGGCCAAAGTCCCATGGGCGGCACGGTGGCACAATGGTTAGCACTGCTGTCTCACAGCGCCAGGGACCTGGGTTCGATTCCTGGCCTGGGCCACTGTCTGTGCGGTGTCTGCACATTCTCTCTGTGTCTGCGTGGGTTTCCTCCGGGTGCTCCGGTTTCCTTCCACCGTCCAAAAGACGTGCTGGTTAGGTGGATTAACCATGCTAAATTCTCCCTCAGTGTACCTGGACAGGCGCCGGAGTGTGGCGACTGGGGGATTTTCACAGTAACTTCATTGCAGTGTTAATGTAAGCCTACTTGTGACAATAATAAATGAAGTTTAAACTAAGACCATAATAAATAGGAACAGGAGTACACTGTCTGGCCCCTTGACCTTGCTCTGCCATGCAATAGGATCATGGCTGATCCGACATTCCTCACATTCCACTTTCTTGCCCCTTTCCCGTAACCCTTGATCGCCTTACTGATCAAGAATCTCTCTCAGCCTTAAATATACACAAGGTATTCATCTCCACAGCTCTCTGTGGCAAAGAGTTCCAAAGACCCACAACTCTCTGAGAGAAGAAATTCCTCCTCATCTCAGTCTTAAGTTAGTAAGAAGTCTCACAACACCAGGTTAAAGTCCAACAGGTTTATTTGGTATCATGAGCTTTTGGAGCGCTGCTCCTTCATCAGGTGAGTCTTAAATTGGTGTCCCTTCATTCTGAGACTATGCCCTCTCTTCCTAGACTCACCCATGAGGGGAAACATCCTCTCTGCATTTACCCTGTCAAGCCCCTTAAGAATCCGATATGTTTCAATGAGATCACCTCTGACTCTTCTAAATTCGAATGAGTAGAGCCCCACTCTGAAACTTCCTACTGAACAGTGTGGTGGGTATACTTTCTCCTATCAGACAGCAGTGGTTCAAGAAGGACACTATTTTCTCATGGGTAACTAGACATGGGTAATCGGCCTAGTGACACAGTGGTTAATTAGCACTGCTGTCTCACAGCGCCAGAGACCCAGGTTCGATCCCCAGCTCGGTTCATGGTCTGTGCAGAGTCTGCATGTTCTCCCCGTGTCTGTGAGGGTTTCCTCTGGGTGCTCCGGTTTCCTCCTAGAGTCCGAAAGACGTGCTGGTTAGATGCATTGGCCATGCTAAATTCTCCCTCAGTGTACCCGAACAGGCGCTGGAGTGCAGCGACTAGGGGATTTTCATAGCAACTTCATTGCAGTGTTAATGTAAGCCTACTTGTGACACTGACAAATAAACTTTTAAATGCTGATCTTGTCAGCAATGCCCACATCTCGAGGATGATTAAGCAAAGTATTTTTTAACCAAAAAGCTGGTTGCTGCATTTGCGACATTGCAATAAAGTACTGCATTAGGTGGAAAGCATCATATTAATTCAACTCTTCTTTTGTAACCATTTTTGTGACGTTAATGATGGATAAATTGACCAGGTCATTGGAGAGACCTCCCCTTCTCTCCTTTGAAATAGTGTCATGGGAACTTTTACATTTACCTGAGAAGGCAGACAGAGCCTCAGTTCAACATCTCACCCTGACAGACAGCATATTAGGCAGTGCAGCAATCCCTCAGTACTGCACTGGAGTGTTGGCCAAGATTATATGCTCAGACTTCTGAAGTGATACAATGAACCCAAAATTAATCTTGGGTGGTGGTGTAAATCTGCAATATTGGATCAGGCACTTGTTATACACAGTGTAATAGCACAAGGTATCAACGAGGAGGCTGCTGTAAATCATGGAGCTTTTTTTCTATTCATTCATGGGACATGGGCGTCGCTGGCTGGGCCAGCATTTATTGCCCATCCCTAGTTGCCCTTGAGAAGGTGGTGGTGAGCTGCCTTCTTGAATCGCTGCAGTCCACGTGCTGTGGGTTGACCCACAATGCCGTTAGGGAGGGAATTCCAGGATTTTGACCCAACGCTTTTCTCCCATTGGCCGTGGTTCATGTGCTTCCATGTGTGGGTGGGTCATGTGATCGGCGGACTATCGCCCCTTAAAGGGGCCACACTACCACACACCACCTAAAATTCATGTTGTTCATGCATTGGAATATAAGGCATTGCAGATATTATGCACTCAAAGTGATATTACCACCGGGACAGGTTTCTGCCCCCCTGACTCAGAGGACAGAGTCCTACCAATGGCCCAATGCTGTCAGTCTAGCTCATTATAGCCTGAGAGCTCTGACTCACCCCCTTGGTTTTAATAGTGGATGTAAGAGAGTTGCTTCAGGATAATGGCAGATATTAAAGAGCCATGCCTTCAAGGGAAGTATTTTCCATGGCATGTTCCCAGGTTTGAGAAGAGAGACCTGCAATGGCCTGTTTGGTGATGGAATCATGATGTGCTACAGTTACTGCACTTACTGAAGCAGGTGATTAAAAGGATTGTCTTATTTGCATTACTATTCAGACAGGATTTTATTTTGATCCATGAAACAATTGGAGCATTTCCTGTGGGTTATTTTTCCAACTCTGTTTGATTGCAGCCCTGACAATCCCTCCTATTGCTGAATGCAGGATCTAAACCACATCATTGTGAAAATGGACTGACAGGAGGCCAGGCATGTTCTTACAGTATTCAATTCCTGGTCTTGCTTTCCCACACATTCCATTGGACAATCTAAACCAGCAGTGTCAGATTTACCCTCAACTTCCTCTATGCTTCAGAGACTAGGCCAACCAAGGCAGGCATCACAAAGCACTGGTGAAGTACAACCAGCAGTGCCTTCGCAAGATCCTCTGAATCTGTAGAAATTATACAGTGAATAGCAGGGCCTTGGTGAGTGTTGAGGAACTGAGGGACCTAGGAGTACAAGTACATAGTTCCTTGAAAGCGGCATCACAGGTAGACAGGTTGGTGAAGAAGGCATTTAGCACGCAGGCCTTCATCAGTCAGGGCACTGAGTACAGGAGTTGGGACATTATGTTACAGTTGTATAAGTCATTGGTGAGGCCGCAATTGGAGTATTGTGTACAGTTTTGGTCACCCTGTTATAGGAAAGAAATTGATAAACTGGAAAGAGTGCAAAGGAGATTTATGAGGATGTTGCCAGGATAAATGGGCCTACGTCACAGGGAGCAGTTGGCCAGACTAGGTCTTTATTCCATGGAATGTAGGAGAATGAGGGATGACCTTATTGAGGTGTATCAAATCATGAGGGGCACAGATAGGATGAATGCCAGTAGTCTTTTACCCAGGGTAGGAATATTGAAAACTAGAGGACACAGGTTTAAGGTGAGAGGGGAAAGATTTAAAAGGGACCTGAGGGACAACGTCTTCACGCAGAGGGTGGTGTGTAAATGGAATGAGCTGCCAAGAAAGTGGTTGAAGCAGGTTCAATAGCAACATTTAAAAAGCATTTGGATAAGTACATGGATGGGAAAGGATTAGAGGGATATGGGCCAAACGAGGGCAATTAGGACTAGCTGGGAGGGCACCATGGCTGACATGGACTGGTTGGGCCGGAGGGCTTGTTTCCGCGGTGTATTGCTCTGTGACTCGATGATTCTATCTGATGGTAAGAAAGGCGGTTGAACAGCAGTGCCTTCGTCCAACCCAACATTCCCAGCACTGAGGCGCTAATCACTCAAAAACCAGCCCCACTGTGCGGGAAATGTCACCTGACACCAGACTCCTAGATCCACACAGTCATAGGGGTAAATTTCCCAGTCCTGATTGCAATGGGAATCATCATGTCTGGGATGGAAAATTTGATGGACCATCTAAAGGTCTTGGGTGGGAATTTCCATTCTGGGACTGGCACGATCAGAAAAACCCTCCGATTGAGTTTTGCAACACAAAAAGAGGCCCAACGTGTCTGCGCAGCCATCGAGCACATACCTATCTATTCTAATCCCATTTTCCAGAAATAATTGCCCTACTTGAAACTCGGTCACAGCAGGAGACTCCCAATAAGACAGTGGAAATGCTTTAGCGATGTTCCTGAATAGAACCGACATTGCTGCCAATTCCCAGGAGAGCCTGACTTGTGGCCAACCAAAATAGAGAAGCCTCATTCGGAGAGACACTGAACTTGCCAAGAGACTTTATTGGGAATGTACAGGGGTGAGGTCCAGGTGTTGGAGGGAGTGCACAAACGTCCAAACAACCCATCTACCCGCAAGTCTGCAGATCACATACTTGATTTATCTACGATTTCAAAACCCATCAAATTGGAGTGGAAGCCAGTCCTCCTCGATCCCGAGAGCTGCCTAAGATTAACATAGTAAGAAGTCTCACAACACCAGGTTAAACTCCAACAGGTTTATTTGGTAGTACGAGCTTTCGGAGCGCTGTTCCTTCATCAGGTGAGGGACTGCAGTACTCCCTCAGTACTGCAGTGAAGTGCCAGTCTAGATTATGTACATAAGTCTCTGGAGTGGGTCTAGGGCCCCCAACCTTCTGAATTAAAGAACAGATTGTTACCCACTGAGCCATTCAGCCAGGTGCCTTCATGAATAGACAGATAGTATGCAGATAGTATGTGACCACAAGCCCAGATACTGCAAGCCTGTGCAAGATACCCTGATGTGGAGATGCCGGCGTTGGACTGGGGTGAACACAGTAAGAGTTTTAACAACACCAGGTTAAAGTCCAACAGGTTTATTTGGTAGCAAATACCATAAGCTTTCGGAGCGCTGCTCCTTCGTCAGGTGGAGTGGAAATGTGCTCTCAAACAGTGCACAGAGACACAAAATCAAGTTACAGAATACTGATTAGAATGTGAATCCCTACAGCCAGCCAGGTCTTAAAGATACAGACAATGTGGGTGGAGGGAGCATTAAGCACAGGTTAAAGAGATATGTATTGTCTCCAGACAGGACAGCCTGCAAGTCCAGGAGGCAAGCTGTGGGGGTTACTGATAATGTGACATAAATCCAACATCCCGGTTTAGGCCCTCCTCATGTGTGTGAAACTTGGCTATCAAGATAACCTGGCCAGTAACTTTTGTTGTATACGGTCCATTGTTGCCTGTTGCATTCTGGGAATGGCTTTTCTTCACGTGGAAACCTGGACATTAATTGTTAGCAGGCTACCTGTCATCCAATGACAGTGGAGTCCACTCATGTCTGACCTGGCCTCCAGTTGTGCAGTCTTGCCAGCAAAGCTCACTGAATAGCGAGCAGCAGCTGGAGCCTTTGCTGATTTACTTCTCCCTTGTATGAGGACACTGAGACTAACTTTAGCAAACCAAACTACTGCCCAACTGTGATGCACCAACTCAACATCTCCCATTGGCCCCCCTCTCAATGCTAGAATGGATTGTAATTTCATTAGTATAGCACAGGTCGATCTATTGGATATACGCAGAGTGGGGGATTGTGGAGGAAAGGAATGAAGCTCTATTTTATGTTGAAGTTTAAATTCATCATCATGGACTCACATAGATTCAGCTAAGTTGCATTGCTTAATGCATCAACTCTGAGCCAGATCTGTCCTGTTCAGGCTGAATCTTGCTTTGGTACAGCAATTGAATTATTATCACAACAACACCGCCAGAAAATAGGTAAAAGAAATGGCATTCTGAGTAGAAACTCCCTGAATTGGCTCATTATCGGAACTACCTCTGTGGGAATATTGTACAGTTCTTTCCTCCACATGTGGAGATGCTGGCGTTGGACTGGGGTAAACACAGTAAGAAGTTTAACAACACCAGGTTAAAGTCCAACAGGTTTATTTGGTAGCAAAAGCCACACAGGCTTTCGGAGGAAGGGGCTTGGAGCTCCGAAAGCTTGTGTGGCTTTTGCTACCAAATAAACCTGTTGGATTTTAACCTGGTGTTGTTAAACTTCTTACTGTGTTTACCCCAGTCCAACGCCGGCATCTCCACATCATAGGTGCATTGGTCATGCTAAATTCTCCCTCAGCATACTCAAACAGGCGCCGGAGTGTGGTGACTAGGGGATTTTCACAGTAACTCCATTGCAGTGTGAATGTAAGCTTCATCAGGTGAGTGGGATCTCAGTTCACAAACAGTGTCTTTATATGCCCTGTTTGTGAACTGAAATCCCACTCACCTGACGAAGGAGCAGCGCTCCGAAAGCTAGTGGCTTTTGCTACCAAATCAACCTGTTGGACTTTAACCTGGTGTTGTGAGACTTCTTACTTGGTAATGGTAAACATAGAGACATGGAAACATTCAAGGAGCAGAAGGAGGTCATTCAGCCCATCTTGTTTGCACCAGTATCTGAGCTACTGAATTAAACATGTAGCATTGAAGATGAGTAAAGGTGGGCAGAATGATTGGAAATCCTTTCAGGAACAATAACAATACCTTCCAATTAAGTTGCATCTCTAATATAGGAAAATGTTGCAATGTAATTCACAGGAGAGTAATCAGATAAAAAAATTGACACCAAGTCAAAGAAGGAGATGTTAGGAAGGGTGAATGAAAGCTTAGTTAAAGAGGTAGATTTTAAGGAGGATTATAGAGGAGACAGATGGAGAAATACATTCCAAGGCCGGGATATCTCAACTAAAATGCTGGGGAGCAGCGAGTCTGTGATGTGCAAAGTGGGAGGAAGAGGGCTTGGAAAGGTTGTCCAGTTGAAGGATGTTAAAGAGTTGTGGGCCGGAGTTTTATGGCCTCCCGTGAGCAGGATGGCAGGTGGAGGGCTGTAAACACGGGTGAGATATTAGGAATGTGTCCTGGCTGCCCATCACGCCCCCCCCCCCCTCCTGCCCCCCCCCCCCCCCCCCCCCCCCCGTCCCCCACCCACTGCACTTTCACCAGGAGCAGTGGCCATTACTGGATTTTACCCATGGTGAGGGGGGGGGTGAGGGGTCCAGTGCCAAGTGTCCAGCCCAACAGGTGAAACCTGGCAGATGGGTGCCTGGGGAAATGGGCCCCCTGCCATGTCCATTGGAGACTCTCTCCCCCTGCCTAAAATATTCCCTTTCCTGTAAGATTCATTTTCCAGTCTGGCTTAATCCCATCTCGCTTCCCTCCAGCAGTGGCCATTGCTCCCAATGGAGCTGCTGGGTTAGAGAGCTGCTGGCCAATCAGATGGTTGTATGAGGGGGGACTTCCTCTCCAATGGGGGGCAGGAGGCGTTCCTCAAGCCCATCATCAGCCCAAAAGTTGTTAGATGGCTGCAGGGTGAGCCTGCCAAATGGGGGTGAGCTTACCTCCAACATTTATGCCATGGGAACAAGATTCCTGGCCCCAGTGTACAATTCAGCCCAGGGAGGAGGTCATGGATTTGAATGCAGGGAGGAGAAATTTAAATGGAGATCATAGAATCTCTACAGGGCAAAGGGAGGCCATTCGGCCCATTGAGTTTGCACCGACCACAATCCCACCCAGGCCCTATCCCCATAACCCCATGCATTTACCAGCTCCATAAAATAATGAGGGGCATAGACCAGCTAGCTAATCAATATCTTTTCTCAAAATAGGGGAGTCTAAAACTAGAGGGCATAGGTTTAAGGTGAGAGGGGAGAAATACAAAAGTGTCCAGAGGGGCAATTTTTTCACACAGAGGGTGGTGAGTGTCTGGAATGAGCTGCCAGAGGTAGTAGTAGAGGCGGGTACAATTTTGTCTTTTAAAAAGCGTTTAGACAGTTACATGTGTACGATGGGTATAGAGGGATATGGGCCAAATGCAGGCAATTGGGACTAGCTTAGGGGTTTAAAAAAAAAGGGCGGCATGGACAAGTTGGGCCAAAGGGCCTGTTTCCATGCTGTAAACCTCTATGACTCTATGACTCTATGATGGATCCCCCTGACATCAAGGGGCAATTTAGCATGGCCAATCCACCTAAACCCCACACCTTTGGACTGTGGGAGGAAACTGGAGGAAACCCACAGTGAGAATGTGCAGACTCTGCACAGACAGTGACCCAAGCCGGAAATCGCACCCGGGTCCCTGGCGCTGTGAGGCAGCAGTGCTAACCAGTGTGCCATCCTAGGTACCAGTGCGCTGGGAGCCAATGGAAGTCGCCCTAACCGAGGAGTGATGGGATGATGCGGGCTAGGACTCAGGCAGCAGGTAGCTGGATGAGCTCAGGTTCACAGGAGTTGCGGCATTGAAGCCCTGGGGAAATCCAACCCTCTGCGGAAATTAACCAGTGTACAACAAACAAATCACGGTATTCTTGTGGTGATAACTCTGAAGGGGTGGAGGTCAAGGTGCAAACTGTATCAGAGAGAGAGTCAGACAGGCTGCAGATGTAATGCCTGAAGCTTCCTGACTTGTGTTCCATGAAGGATTTTGGATTGCTACAGAATGTGAAGCTGCAGGCAATGCAGCTCCTTGTGATCCTGCACTGACTCTGGGGCAGTGGCTGAGCACTAACCCAGCTTTTTGCAGTACATAGACCGGGAAGTGACTCACATTCTAAGCTGTGATCTTCATGCTTTATTGTGCCCACATATTCTGACAACTGCGACCTGGGGAGTCTAATCTTATTTGCACTTAAGTTTCTCATTTGTTGCTGTTTGACGTTAATAAGCAAGGAGTTTTGGAAAAGACTGTTCTTGGTGCTGTTGTTTCACTGGTGAAAAAATCCTTAAACAAAGTATCAGCAACTTGAGATAATGGCAAATTAATGAGAACATGGACTTCAACCTTAGATGTTGCTCCTAAAACTTTGTGTTGCAAAAAAGGGGAGCACTAATAAATCAAGGCTTATATCGGTGTCAGCTATAGCTGAATGGCAGCATGCTTGTTTCTGAGTCAGAAGATTGTGGGGGGAGTTTTCCCATCCCGCCGCCACGGGAATTGTAGTGGGCAGGGGGGCGGACAATGCTAAGGTCCATTGAACTTGGGTGGGATTTTCCAGTTTTGGGGCGAGCGCAGCTGGAAAATCCCACCCTGTGAGTTTCAGTTCCACGCCAGAAACTTGGGCACGTAAGGCACCTCAGTGCAGGACTGAAGGGATGGAACACTGTTGGTGTATTGTCATGTAGGGTGAGATGTTAAATTGAAGACCTGCCTGCTGGACATGAAAGAACCCATTGCACTATTTCAAATGTAGCCATGATGTGGAGATGCTGGCGTTGGACTGGGGTGGGCACAGTAAGAAGGTCTCACAACACAAGGTTAAAGTCCAACAGGTTTATTTGGAATCACGAACTTTCGGAGCGCTTCTCCTTCATCAGGTGAGTGACTCCAAATAAATGATTTCAAATGAACCTGTTGGATTTTAACCTGGTGTTGTGAGACTTCTTACTGTACTATTTCAAACTGTAGGAGAGTATCACTTGTGTCTAGGCCAACATTTATCCCTCATCATTAAAACATATTATTTTTACGTTCAGGAGGAATTTTTATGTTTTATGGAGGATGAGGGGAGACTTAGTAGAGGTGTATAAAATTATGAAAGGCATAGATAGGGTGAACGGTGGGAAGCTTTTCCCCAGGTCGGTGGTGACGTTCACGAGGGGGTCATAGGTTCAAGGTGAAGGGGGGGAGGTTTAACACAGATATCAGGAGGACATATTTTACACAGAGGGTGGTGGGGGCCTGGAATGCGCTGCCAGGCAAGGTGGTGGAGGCGGACACACTGGGAACGTTTAAGACTTATCTAGATAGCCATATGAACGGAGTGGGAATGGAGGGATACAAAAGAATGGTCTAGTTTGGACCGGGGAGCGGCGCGGGCTTGGAGGGCCGAAGGGCCTGTTCCTGTGCTGTATTGTTCTTTGTTCTTTGTTCTTATTTGATCATTGCTGCTTGCTGTGCACAAATTGGAGTTTGTGTTTCCGACGATAGGAAAATAATACATTTAAAAAGTACTTAGCTACATTGGGACAATTAACATGAGGTCAAGTAAGGTGTTATAAAATTGCAAAGCCTTTTTGCTATGCTCCCATTCACAGAGGCACCCAGGGAAACTTCTGAGTTTCCATATAGTTGGTTTCCCCCCACTCTCCAGAGATGTGCAGGTTAGGTTGGCTGGCCATGCTAAATTGCCCCTTAGTGTCCCAAGATGTGTAGGTTAGAACAAAGAACAAAGAAAATTACAGCACAGGAACAGACCCTTCAGCCCGTCAAATCTGCACCGACCATGCTGCCCGGCTGAGCTAAAACCCCCTACCCTTCCGGGGACCATATCCCTCTATTCCCATCCTATTCATGTATTTGTCCAGAAGCCCTTTAAAACTCACTATTGTATCTGCTTCCACCACCTCCCCTGGCAGCAAGTTCCAGGCACCCACCACCCTCTCTGTAAAAAACTTGCCTCGTACGCGCCTTCTGGGTGGCACGGTAGCACAGTGGTTAGCACTGCTGCTTCATAGCTCCAGGGACCTGGGTTCGATTCCCGGCTTGGGTCACTGTCTGTGTGGAGTTTGCACATTCTTCCTGTGTCTGCGTGGGTTTCCTCCGGGTGCTCCCCACAGTCCAAGGATGTGCGGGTTGGGTTAATTGGCCATGCTAAATGGCCCCTTAGTGTCCTGGGATGCGTAGGTTAGAGGGAATAGCAGGTAAATATGTAGGAATATGGGGATAGGGCCTGGGTGGGATTGTGGTCGGTGCAGACTCGATGGGCCGAATGGCCTCTTTCTGCACTGTAGGGTTTCTATGATTCTATGTACATCTCTTTTAAACCTTGCCCCTCGCACCTTAAACCTATGCCCCCTAGTAATTGACTCTTCCATCCTGGGAAAAAGCTTCTGACTATCCACTCTGTCCATGCCTCTCATAATCTTGTAGACTTCTATCAGGTCGTCCCTCAACCTCCGTCGTTCCAGTGAGAACAAACCAAGTTTCTCCAACCTCTCCTCATGGCTAATGCCCTCCATGCCAGGCAACATCCTGGTAAATCTTTTCTGCGCCCTCTCCAAAGTCTCCACATCCTTCTGGTAGTGTGACGACCAGAATTGAACACTATTTTTCAAGAATACGTGGGTTTACAGGGATAGGGTCTGGATAGGATGCTCTTTCGGAGAGTCAGTGCAGACTCGATGGGCTGAATGGCCTTCTTCTGTACTGTAGTGATTCTATGGATTCCATGAACTCCAAACGGCACTTGATAAAGGCTCACTTGATGGTTACATGAAACAAGAGAAAAATATGGAAAATTGTAACATTCCACCATTTCCCAGCAACCCTAGCTGTCGTCTTGATCGGCTGAAAAGTGAAAGAAAAAAATCAAATTAAATAAAAAATCAAAAGTAAATGGTTTCGCAGAGGGTTCTTTCAGAGTGCTGGGTTATTATAGGATGACTTTGGAGTAATGAGGTGAAAGGAGATTAGTGAGTCCAGGTGTAGAAAACATTATATATAAGATATGCGAAGCTTACATATGCCCCCTGAGTCTTGTTTAATTCACTTGGAAGCAGACTGTAATTTTTAATTTAGTGGTTTTCATTTATTGTTGGCAGAACTTATAAATGAAATGAGGTCCAATGGCTACTGAATAAGCACCCAATGTCTGATTTTTACAATATTGCTGTCTGGAATTTTTTGCACTTATCTATATATTTTTTTTATTTGTTCATGGGATGTGGGTATTGCTGACACCCCTAATTGCTCTTGAACTGAGTGGCTTGCTGTACCATTTCAGAGGGCAGTTAAGAGTCAACCATATTGCTGTGGCTCTGAAGTCACATGTAGGCCAGACCAGGTAACAATGGCAGATTTCCTTCCCTGAAAGACATTAGTAGTTAGGCGGATTGGCCATGCTAAATTGCCCCTTAGTGTCAGGGAGAGGGAGTCTAGCTAGGGTAAATGCATGGGGTTATGGGGATAGGGCCTGGGTGGGATTATGGTCAGGGCAGACTCGATGGGCCGAATGGCCTCTTTCTGCACTGTCGGATTCTATAAACTTAACGATTCACTAGTGAACCAGATGGGTTTTTTTTTTACAACAATTGACAATTGTTATCATTGGACTTTTAATTTCAGATATTTTGTACTGAATTCAAATTTCAACATCTGCCGTGGTGGGATTCGAACCTGGGACCCCAGATCATTACCCTGGGGTGAGGGACGGGGTAATTTTTCCATCCTACTCACCATGGGAATTGTAGCAGGTGTGGGGCAGACCATGCAAAGGTCCGTTGACCTCGGGTGGGATTTTCTAGTTTTGGGGTGAGCATGGTTGGAAAATCTCGCCATAGGTCTCTGAATTATTAGTCCAATGACAATGCCACTATGCCATTGCCTCCCCTGTATTCCTTCATTACTGGTTAACTTATTAATAAGCATTATCATTAGTTAAGCACCAAGAGCCCATGAAAATAAACTTTAACGACCTGTTGAATAAACAGAATATTTTTAATTTGAGACAATTATTTACTGCACACCATTACTCAGTATTCTGGAATTTTGTTTAGTTTTATCTGTATTTAGTGCTGTACTTTAGACAAAACTGAATTCCAAAGATTTTTCTCAAAAATGTAAATCCGCTCCAGGATATCTTTGGCCGGTTCAGGTGTTGAGCCTCCTTTAAACTTGATTTAAGTTTATTTATTAGTGTCACAAGCAGGCAACACTGCAATGAAGTTACTTATGGTGAAAATCGGGTCACTGTCTGTGTGGAGTTTGCACATTCTCCTCGTGTCTGCGTGGGTTTCCTCCGGGTGCTCCGGTTTCCTCCCACAGTCCAAAGATGTGCGGGTTAGGTTGATTGGCCAGATTAAAAATTGCCCCTTAGAGTCCTGGGATGCGTAGGTTAGAGGGATTAGTGGGTAAATATGTGGGGGTAGGGCCTGGGTGGGATTGTGGTCGGTGCAGACTCGATGGGCCGAATGGCCTCCTTCTGCACTGTAGGGTTTCTATGATTTCTATGATTTCTAAAATCCCCTAGTCACCACACTCCAACGCCTGTTCGGGCACATTGAAGGTGAATTTAGCATGGCCAACGCACCTAGCCAGCAGGTTTTTCAGACTGTGGGAGGAAATCGGAGCACCCGGAGGAAACCCACAGAAACACAGGGGAGAGAATGTGCAAACTCCACACACAGAGAGTGACCCAAACCGGGAATCAAAACGGGGTCCCTAGGGCTGTGAGGCAACAGTGCTTGCCACTGTGCCACCCCTACAGAGATTTAGTACATGGAGCAACTGTAGTTCATGAGTTCAAACGTTGCTGGAAATGTCTCGCTACATTTACATTTACCTCATCAAAATTTGGATTTTCTTACACTTCAAACTTTTAACAATTGGCACACTTCATCAGCAGAGGAGGTCATCTTTAAATCTGCAAAGCGGAGTTGGGCAGCACAGTGGTACAATGGTTAGCACTGCTGCCACACAGCGCCAGGGACCCAGGTTCAATTCCTGGCTTGGATCACTGTCTGTGTGGAGTTTGCACATTCTCCCTGTGTCTGCGTGGAATTCCTCTGGGTGCTCCGGTTTCCTCCCACAGTCCAAAGATAGAACATAGAACATAGAACAGTACAGCACAGAAAAGGCCCTTTGGCCCACGATGTTGTGCCGAGCTTTGTCTGAAACCCAGATCAAGCTATTTCCTCCCTATCATCCCGAAGTACTCCATGTGCCTATCCAATAGCTTCTTAAATGTTCCTAAAGTTTCTGACTCCACTATCCCTGCAGGCAGTCCATTCCACACCCCAACCACTCTCTGAGTAAAAAACCTACCTTGGACATCCTTCCTATATCTCCCACCATGAACCCTATAATTATGCCCCTTAGTTACCGCTCCATTCACCCGAGGAAATAGTCTTTGAAAGATGTGCAGGTTAGGCGCATTGGCCATGTTAAATTCTCCCTCAGTGTACCCGAACAGGCGCTGGAGTATGGCGACTAGGGGATTTTCACAGTAACTTCATTGCAGTGTGAATGTAAGCTGATTTGTGACTAATAAAAAAAATCAGAATTTCATGTGGAGAATAAATAGCTGCTCGGTTTTTCTTGTGAAACTGTCACATGCTAAACAGGGTTTAGATGATATAAACTATGCAACAATGCTCAAATGGATTACTTAGTCGGTTTAAAAACCTAAGAACAACCTTGGACACTCTCCCAAACATTGATTATTTTAATCAAATGATGTGGTTGGCCATGTACAGTTTAAAACAATACACTTTGTACCACAGAGATGGAAATGAATAACAATAATACACAGCATTTACACAGATAAGACACACTCGCATTTATTACACAATGTGGTACATATTTTTTAAACTGTTGTGTAGATGCGTCAAATAATATCTTCTTCCCAACATTTCTCCTCCCTGGACAGTGCTGTCTCTTTGAGTGCCGGGTACGTTCTACAAGTGGACATCATTCACATGAAAGTCTATAAAGTGAACATTGGTAATTTATGGTGGTTCACCATAGAAGGCATCCGTCATAGTCAATCTCAACATATTAGGGCAGCACGGCGGCACAGTGGTTAGCACTGCTGCCTCACAGCGCCAGGGACCTGGGTTCGATTCCCAGCTTGGGTCACATGTCTGTGTGGAGTTTGCACATTCTCCCCGTGTCTGTGTGGGTTTCCTCTGGGTGTTCCGGCTTCCTCCCACAGTCCAAATATGTGCGGGTTAGGTGGATTGGCCATGCTAAATTGACCCTAGTGTCAGGGGGACTAGCTAGGTTAAATGCATGGCGTTATGGGGATAGGGCCTGGGTGGGATTGTGGTCGGTGCAGACTCGACGGGTCGAATGGCCTCCTTCTGTACTGTAGGATTCTATGATATAGAATGAGGCTGCTGGATAGTGATCAGGAGAGGAAATCTCTTGGATGATTTGAGACCAATAAGAGGAATCATTGTATCTCCATTGGTAGCCTGGAAAAGCTTGGTATATTCAGCAACACACTAAAGGGTAGATATTTTAGCAGTGCCATTTTAATTCAGGCTCACGATGTGGTTTCACTGGCATCCCTGGTACAACTTAATGGCTGCAGATGGCAGATACGAGCCAATCATCTTGGCATGGGACTGCTGCCATAAAATAGGTCAGACCAGCAAAGGATGGTATATTTTCTTCTGTAAATGACATGAGTGAACTAATTGGGTGTTTATAACAATCCAGCAGTTTGTGGCCATTGTTAATTATATTTTTAAAGCTGAATTCAAAGGCTCACGCCACCATGGAGGGTTTTGACTCACTCTGGTGGTATTATTAGTCCAGGCTTTTGGATTACCCAGTAACATAACCACTGCGTTACTGTATCCAATAATAAGTCCATGTCCAAATGCAACAAGACCTGGACCATATCCAGGCTTGGTGTGACAAGTGGCTGGTAACATTCACGTCTCACAAGTGCCAGGCAATGACCATCTCCACCAAGAGAGGATCCAACCATCGTCCATGACATTCAATGGCATGACCATCGCTGAATCCCCCACTATCAACATTGACCAGAAACTCAGCTGGGCCAGCCATATAAATACTGTGGCTACAAAAGCAGGTCAGAGGTTAGGAATCCTGCAGCAAGTAACTCACCTCCTAACTCCCCAAATCCTAGTCAACAAGGCACAAGCCTGGATGAATGCAGCTCCAGCCACACCCAAGAAGTTTGACACCATCCAAGACAAAGCAGCCCCATTGGTTGGTACCTCAAACATTCACTCCCTCCACTATTGATGCACAGCAATAGCAGTGTGTACCATCTATAAGATGCACTGCAGCAACTCACCAAAGCTCCTTAGAAAGCACCTTCCAAACCCATAACCATTACCATGTAATTACCCTGACAAGGCCAGCAGATATCTGGGAACACCACCTGCTGGAAGTTCCAATCCAAGCCACTCAACATACTGACTTGGAAATTTATCGCTGTTCCTTCACTGTCACTGGGTCAAAATCCTGGAACTCCCGCCCTAGCAGCACTAGGGGTGTATGTACATGACATGGACTTCAGTGGTACAAGAAGGCATCTTACCACCACCTTTTCAAGGGCGATTAGAAATAGGCAATAAATTTTGGTCCAGCCAGCGATGCCCACATCCCATGAATTAATAAAAGAAAAATCGCTTGCACCAGTAGCAATGCAGCAGAGATGCCGACTTATGGCACCTCATTCAGAGTGACCACTTTTGTCTTTGCTCCCATGCTTGTAAGCCATGGATTTAACTTCCCAGGGCCCAGCACATCACCTACATCTGCTTTCTGCTGGCATTGCCACCCTGAACTTTACAGAAAGTTTGAAGCCTAGTAGGATATACCAGTCCTGAGGGATAGGGCTAACTGGGTTTCACCTCACTTTCAGGTTCCACTCTGTCGCTGACATTCTCCCCAGAAACATTGTAAGCTCTGATTAATCACTACACCTCCAGTGGGACATATTGACTCTCAGTTTATTGTTTTGGTTAGCCAGGGGTCTGACATGCATGGATATTATCACTTACCCCAAATCTCACTACTGAGGGATCTGTTCCTGAGCTTCATTGTCACATGGCCATTACTCTCAGTTCCACAGTAGAAGGTTATTGGTTCAAGCCTCACTGCAAGACTTCATAGAATCATAGAATCATAGAAACCCTACAGTGCAGAAGGAGGCCATTCGGCCCATCGAGTCTGCACCGACCACAATCCCACCCAGGCCCCACCCCCACATATTTTACCCGCTAATCCCTCTAACCTACACATCCCAGGACTCTAAGGGGCAATTTTCTAACCTGGCCAATCAACCTAACCCGCACATCTTTGGACTGTGGGAGGAAACCGGAGCACCCGGAGGAAACCCACGCAGACACGAGGAGAATGTGCAAACTCCACACAGACAGTGACCCAAGCCGGGAATCGAACCCGGGACCCTGGAGCTGTGAAGCAGCAGTGCTAACCACTGTGCTACCGTGCCGCCCTTAAGTGCATCATCAAGGCGAATACTCATATGGAAGCCTTCAAGTAATTAAAGACATCTCCCAATAAACTTCTTCAGTTCTCTACCAGAAGGTAAGCCCCACCCACATCCTGTGACCTCCACTAGAGGTAGGGTAAGGAGGCAGGTTCTGAATCCACCCAGCAGGAACAAGGATTGAAATCCATGCTGTTGGAACCAATTGGATCCACACCAGCTGACCAGTTCCCTAGATGTCCAAGTTGCCAAGGCAATATACACTTTATATGCATGGGGTCGAGAGCTATAGATAGGGATAATAGGTGGTCCAGTTTCTTTTCATTACATGTCTCTCCCATTCCTACAAGCCTGCCGTTGACATTTTATGGAAAGATTTGCAAGTAGATAATCAGGCTGTTTGGCTGCATTATGGATGCACCTTCCTTGGCCATCAGCTCCTGGACTGGGACTTGAATACGGAGCTTCTGGCTCAGAGGTGGGGATGCTACCCTGTGCGTCACAAGACTTCATTCTTTAATAGACTACAGCATCCAAAAAAACTGATTTCTGAAAATTGTATATCGGGAAGAAAGTCATTGCAAAAAGATGGAAGAAAAATTTTGCCATCACAGAATCAATTCTTGTGACTTCTACGTACAAAGCCATAATTCAGTGGTACAATTTATCCACTTGTTAGCTGTGGTGCAGTTGGTAACAGAGTTGCCTCTGAGTCAGAAGGTTTTGGGTTCAGGCCCCAATCCAAAGGTTTAAGCACATAATCTAGGCTGACTCTCCCAATGCAGTGCACGATGACACAGTGGTTAGCACCCAGGAACCTGGGTTTGATTCCCAGCTTGGGTCACTGTCTGTGTCAAATCTGCACGTTCTCCCCGTGTCTACGTGGGTTTCCTCCGGGTGCTCCAGTTTCCTCCCACAATCCGAAAGACATGCTGGTTAGATGCATTGGCCATGCTAAAATCTCCATCGGTGTCGCCAAGCAGGTGCCAGAGTGTGGTGACTAGGGGATTTTCACAGTAACTTCATTGCAGTGTTAATGTAAGCCTACTTGTGATACCAATAAATAAATAAATACATTTTGAGGGAAATATTGCATTGTCAGTGAGGGAGTCTTTTGGATGAAACATTAAACCAAGGCCTCTATCTGCCATCTTAGGTAGATGTAATAGATTCTATATGATTATTTTAAAAAAAAGGTAGGTGCCTTGGTCAATATTGTGTCCTCATCCTCCATCAATCACATTATCTGGTCATAATCATATTACCATTTGTGGACCTTGTGGTGTGGAAGTTGACTGCTATGCGTCCTACATAACTATGGTGATCACACTTCAAAAGTACTTAATTGGCTGTAAAACACTTGAGGACATCCTGAGGTTGTTTTTGGCACTTTATGAATACAAGTCTTTCTTTTTACTTTAGAAATCTGACTATATATCTTATTGTGAGTCCTCTGTCCATCTGGCACAGTCCTACATTCATTCCTGACTCCCATCCTATCATTGGCATCTGCTATTTCAGCCATTATACCTCCCTTGTCTCACCTTCCCCCCACTAAGCCTTCATCTCTCTTCCCTCTACTTTGCTTCCCCCTGTCTAATAATATCCCTCTTCCCCCTCTCCCTCTTGCTTTGTGCTCACTTATCCTGTCTGCTGCATTCTCGAGGTGGAGATGCCGGCGTTGGACTGGGGTGGGCACGGTAAGAAGTCTCACAACACCAGGTTAAAGTCCGACAGGTTTATTTGGAATCACGAGCTTTCGGAGCGCTTCTCCTTCATCATGATAAAGGAGCAGCTCGTGAATGGGGAAGAGATAGTTGGCAACAAAGAAACAAGTTTTCTTGAGAAACCAGGAAAGAGGGCTGAAACCCTTTGCACGGATGCCATTGAGGTTGAAAAGTGTAGGAGAAAAGAGGTGAGCAGTCAGGAAGTAGTGATTAGGCAATGCTCAATTTAAGTTATGCAGGCCTGAAGGTTGTAGGAGGAAGAGAATACTGACTGAGGTATGGGGTTTTGCAATTTAGAAGTTCTTGGGAAATAGAAAAGGGACAGTGCAAAAGTATTTTATTCAACTCATGAAGGAAGAAAGGGGAAAAATGGTAAAGATTGGTTTCATGTGGGCAAATTGGATTTGACTTATGACCATCCGGTTCCTTCTCCGTCCACACAGATATCTCCTAATTAAATATAGCGAGTTATAGGCTGGCCAGAATTTTTCTAAGTTCACCATGGATGCCACCAAAGTCATTCTGTTCAAGTCCTGCCACAAATTGTAGACATTCATTTCTGACCCTCTCTGATATTCTGTCTCATCCTCATCCAGACAATGTCATTCCTTAGCTCTGAAGAAGATTCAAATGGACTCAAAACATTAACACTGTTTCTCTTGCCATAGGTGCTGCAAGACCTGCTGTGTTTTTCCAGAACTTTCTGCTGTTATATTAACGCTACTTCTATATTTCCTCTTTGATCCATGAATTGAGCATCAAAGCTACTTTCAGTCCATCACTGAGACAACTATTCCCAGCTCGGAAGTATTGCTCATCTGTATTCGTTATTCAAACTGCCAATGAAATTCTCACCTTCAGAACAATCACTTTCCGACGCAGCTTTTTCCAACGTTTCCCTTGCTGAGCTCCTCCAGACCGCAGGTGATAAAGACTAGGATCAAGAATAAGATGTGGGTAGCTGGGTTCAGGATGATTTGTAGTTTTTTTATGGAGGAGCTTGAATTAAGAATAGAGATCACTGTTTGTCCATGACCTCACTCCATCCATCCTCACTCTCACACTGATGTTCCTCTGATTCCAGTCCATTACATCTTCTGTCCTCTACTCTCAACATCCCGGCTGGAGCCATCAATCACCACGCACCCACACTCTGGAATTTAATCCCTAAACTTCCCATATTTCTCTGCAGTTCCAAAATAACCCAATAAAACCTACACCCCATACCCCCCCACAACACCACACACACTCGGCAGCACTCCATTACCCCCCCCAACACCCCATACTCCCCTGCAACAACCAACAACCCCCAACACCCCATACCCCCCAACACCCCCAACACCCCAAATCCCCCCAACATCCCATATCCCCCCAACACCCCATACCCCGCAACACCCCTCAACACCCCCCCCCAACACCCCGTACCCCTAACACCCCATTTCCCCTAACACCCTCCCAACACCCCATCCATATCGCCAATACCCCCCAACAACCCCCCAATACCCCATGCCCCCAATGTCCCCCAACACCCAATACCCCATATCTCCCCAACACCCCATACACCCAACACCCCCCCCAACACCCCATACACCCAACACCCCATATCCCCCAACACCCCCCCACACCCCATAGCCCCAACACCCCCTATTCTCCCCAACTCCTTCACAAGGTGTGTTCCATCATTGTAAGTTGTTACTGGTTTGTTTGTCGAAAAAGGTGCAAGCTTTGAACAGGATATCTTGAGGTAAAATTTTCCTGTCTATTGATCTTGCTACAAGACTTCAAAAAGTCCTTCTGTGTACCAGATCCCGTTTAATTCCCCATCCAAGAATAAAATCTTACCTACATTAGAACTTTGACTTCAAAAAGTTCTTCATTGGTTGTAAAGTGCTTTGAGCTGTCCTGAGATCATGAAAGGTGCAATATAATTGCTGCCATTCCTTCGGTCTCTGTCTTTTAAGAGACAATATTGAATAAAAACTTGTGTTGTCTGCAATTATGCTGCTGTCCCTAGCTGAAATGTAATAGTGCAGTTGTGTGTTTGTAGGTGCAGTGCTTAATATGCAGATGATTATACCCTACAGTATCAGAGAACCTGTTATAATTGAATGAGAGTTCAGTTTTTCAATGCTGCGAGGCAGGCTGGAAAGTCTAGAACCAGGGAATAGTTTCTGGATAAGGAGTCAACCATTTAGGATTGACGTGAGGAGAAAAACTATTCACTGGGAGGGTTGTGAATCTTTGGAATTCTCTACCTCAAGGAGCTCTGATGTTGAGTTCACTCAATAAAGCGATGGATAGATTTTTGGGCACCAAAGGGATTCAAGAGCTTTGGGAACATGGCAGGAAACTGAAGTCAAGGTCGAAGATCAGCCATTACTGATGGAGCAGGTTTGAGGGGTCATTATGGCGCACTCCAGCTCCTCCATCTTACGATTTACTGTGTTGATAAGCTTGGATTCAATTCATGAAGGAAGAAAGGGGATTTTCCAGCTTTTTCTGCTTTTGAATCAGTAACTTTCTGACTCAGAGTTGGGAGTGTGGGAAAATTGGATTTGACTAATGACCATCCGGTTCCTTCTCTGTCCACAGAGATACCTCCTAATTAAACACAACAAGTTATGGGCTGGCCAGGATTTTTCTACGTTCACCATGGACACCACCAAAGTTATTCTGTTCAATTTCTGCCACAAATTGTAGACATTCATTTCTGACCCTCTCTGATATTCTTCTTCATCCTAGGCAGAGCGGTTGAGGAGTCTGGGTCTATCCTCGATGGAGTTCAGAAGGATGAGGGGGGATCTAATTGAAACTTACAGAATACTGAGAGGCCTGGATCGAGTGGACGTGGAGAGGATATTTCCACTCGTGGGAGAGGCGAGAACTCGAGCGCACAACCTCAGAGTGAAAGGACGCTCCTTTAAAACTGAGACGAGGAGGAATTTCTTCAGCCAGAGGGTGGTAAATCTGTGGAACTCGTTGCCACAGAGGACAGTGGAGGCCAGGTCATTGAGTGTCTTTAAGACAGAGATAGATAGGTTCTTGATTAATGAGGGGATCAGGGGCTACAGGGAGAAGGCAGGAGAATGGGGATGAGAATCATAACAGCCATGATTGAATGGCAGGGCAGCCTCGATGGGCTGAATGGCCTCATTCTGTTCCTATATCTTATGGCCTTATGGTCTCATCCAGGCAGCGTCATTCCTTAACTCTGAAGAAGAGTCAAATGAGCTCAAAATATTGACCCTGTTTAAATCTTGTGATTTATTGTGTTGATCAAGACAATGATGTCAGTTTGGGCAATATTTTCACGCTTGAGTATAATAAGAATGAGGAAGGTCCTTGGAGCTATCTCAGCTGTTAGAATAGCCTGTGTTCACCTCATTAAAGCATCTGAACCATTTCTGGGCTTTTGCCTTTGCTATTGTACCTGTAGGTCCATTCAGTATGTCGATCAGTCTTTGTGTGAATCAGAACACCCTGGTCTCGGTTGTAAATTTGCCTATTACTAATTTGACCCTGTGTCTCCTCTACCTAACCTTTTGTACCTGGATCATTAGTGGATACAACATACTTTTCCTCTAATCTTCACTCTTATCAGTCTTTGGTATTGGCCCAAGGACAGTGGTAGTACTCCCAACTCTGAGTCAGAAAGTTACTGATTCAAAAGCAGAAAGTGCTGGAAAATCTCAGCAAGTCTGACAGCATTTGTGGAGAGAGAATAGAGTCAACATTTTGAGTCTGGATGACCCTTTGCCAGAGCTCATGATTTTGGCATAATTTTGCATTTAAGTTAGTGATCCAAGTTGCTGTTGATTTGACTGCAAAATCTAAGCTGGAGCTCGATCACAGGACTGAGGAATGCTGAGCTGTCAGACGTGACGCCACTCGGAAGAGGCATTCAGTGGAGGTCCTCTCAGGTGGATCATAGAATCCCTACAGTGCACAAGGAGGCCATTTGGCCCATCGAGTCCGCACCCACCACAATCCCACCCAGGCCCTATTCCCGTAACCCCACATATTAACCCTGCTAATCCCCTGACACTAAGGGTCAATTTAGCATGGTCAACCAACCTAACCCGCACATCTTTGGACTGTGGGAGGAAACCGGAGCACCCAGAGAAAACCCACGCAGACACGGGGAGAATGTGCAAACTCCACACAGACAGTGACCCGAGGCTGGAATTGAACCCAGGTCCCTGGAGCTGCGAGGCATCAGTGCTAACCACTGTGCCACCGTGTGAAGTATCCTTTGGCATTATTTCCATAATAGAATTCCATAATCCCTACAGTGCAGAAGGAGGCCATTCGGTCCATCGAGTCTGCACCGACCACAGTCCCACCCAGGCCTTATCCCCATAGCACTACTCATTTACCCTGACACTAAGGGGCAATTTAGCAAGGCCAAACAACCTAATCCACACATCTTTGGAGTGTGAGAGGAAACCGGAGCACCCAAAAGAAACCCTTGCAGACACAGGGAGAACGTGCAAACTTCACACAGACAGTGACTGAAGCTGGGAATCGAACCTGGGTCCCTGGCGCTGTGAGGCAGCAATGCTAACCACTGTGCCACCGTGCTGCCCATTTTGAAGAAGAATAGGTGAATTATCCTCAGTGTCCTGGCCAATATTTAACCCTTGACCAACGCCACGAAAAATTAGCAGTTTGTGGGAATGTGGTGTGTGCGCAAAGTGGTGGCCATATTTCGCACTTCATTGGCTGTTGAGCACTTTGTGCCAAATGGGGTTGTGAAAGGCGCCATTTAAATGCAAGCTCTTTCTCCCCCATATCTTGCCCAGGTTGCCCCAAGTGTTTGTTGTGGAAGGGTTTTTAAAAAGAATTTCTTGGCTGAAAAGTACAGCAACGAAATAATGAGGCGCGATGGTGTCCCTCCCCAGTTACATCACTTCATGCATTTCTGCACATGTCCTTCAGTGTCCATGATTCCACATTAACGACATTAAAACTGTAACAGCACACACTGTTCCAGACACTGTACACCCACTGCGAAAATGGCCTCTTCAATTCAGATTATCTCTGCCTGTGTTATATCTGCCTGAGGGCACCAAGTTGGAATGCCATCTTTTGCCAAGCTTGAAAGCCTAACAAGGAGTGGGCGAGGGAGGGGCAAAGATCACAGCTTCAGGTGTAAAGTTTTTTTCTTGGCAAAATTAAATTGTCAATTTTTTTTTATTTATTAGTGTCACAAGTAGGCTTACATTAACATTGCATTAACACTGCAATGAAGTTACTGTGAGCAACCCCGATGCCTAAATGCCTTTCATCTTATATCAGCACGGTGGCACAGTGGTTAGCACTGCTGCCTCACAGCGCCAGGGACCTGGGTTCGATTCCTGGCTTGGGCAACTGTCTGTGCACATTCTCCCCATGTCTCTGTGGGTTTCCTCCCAGTCTGAAAGATGTGCATTGACCATGATAAATTCTCCCTCAGTGTACCCGAACAGGTGCTGCAGAGTGGCGATTAGGGGATTTTCACAGTAACTTCGTTGCGGTATTAATGTAAGCCTACTTGGGATACTGATGAATAAACTTTAGGCGACAGAATAGACAAAAAAACATTTATTCTTCTAAAACAAAAAAAGCACATTTTAATATTAGGTTTAGATTTTATAACTTAGTCAAAACCACCCTCTCCACCCGATGCTAAATTCTCCCTCAGCGTGCTCGAACAGGCGTCGGAGTATGGCGGCAAGGGAATTTTCACAGTAACTTCATTGCAGTGTGAATGTAAGCCTACTTGTGACACTAATAAATAAACTAAACTAAAGCTGATGGTCAGGTACAAGATCAATTGGTAGGAATTGATCCACCTCTAGTATGAACAGAGTTGCAGTTAATACCGGGTACAGACTGGTATGGGGGTGACCCTGGCACAGCAGGGCATTCGATAGTCTCAGGAATTACACTGCCACTTTTAAACTTTATTGTCATGCCTACTGTCAGTGCTTGGCATGCGAAAGTGGGCAGTGTAACTGCACTCTGAAATGACACAATGAAAAAGGCAGGATGAGGAAAGAGGGGGAGAGAAGGCAAAGAGGCAGGGTACGAAAAAAGGGGGTAAAGCACGAAGGGAGGAGGAAAAGGGGAGAGGAAAATTAAACGGGAGGCGAGTCAATGAGGCAGAATGAGCACCAAGACAGATAGAGTGACAGAAGAAAATAGAGTGGGGGAGGGAGGCGGGGATTAAAATTCCTCTGATTCCATATATGGCAATAACAGAAAGGCAAAGTGATTTCATGTTCTTAAGGTCACCCAACTCAAAAACAAAAGGGGGAGGGGGGAATAAAACACACACAGGGGGAGATCCAAGTGTCCCTTAACTACTTGAGACCCCAAACATTCCTTCAGTGTGCCCGGGAGCCGGGAGGGAGAGAGGGAGTGAGTCTCCCTTTTTTTCTTGTCTAATCTTTTTGCAAAAAAAAAGTTTCGCAAACTCATTTCCCCGCGTCAGCGAAACAGTCAGAGCCACACTGAGAACTTCTTTTCTCTCTCTCTGGGTGGGTTGTGCTTAGAAAAGTAAAACCCCCTCCAGCCCAACATCTACACACAGACACACACACAAAGTTTTCTGCCTGGGAGAAAAAGTTGTTGGAAAGTTGCTTGTGCCGAAGTTGTGTTTGCACACATTTCCGTGTGTGTATGTGCGAGAGGAAATTGACAAAGGCTTGTTTTCCATAGTAAGTTTGGCAGTTCTGATTTGCTCAGGTCAAGTAACCCAGACTGGTAAACTCATGAATAATTAAACAGAGGGAAACTTGCCAGCAGAACCGACGCTGACTGATTGAACACTCCTTGGAAACTTGAGTTTCTCCAACTTTTTTTTATTTGCCTGGAGTCAAGAGGAGGATGAAAATCCTGATTATTTTACATCCGCACTTTTGAAAACTGGAACTGGGGGCCGGGGAAGGGATTAAAAAAAAGTTTGTTAAAAAAGTTTTCAAAACTTTCTATTTATTTGCCCTCTGTCTATATAATCTACATTTGTATCAGTAACAGTCTGAGATGGATCCCAATCCTATTCCACCACCGGGACAGACCATCGTCCGCGTCTTGGGAGACTCGGAGACCGACCTGGAGGCTCTATTCAACGCGGTGATGAACCCCAAGCCGGGCACCGTCCCGCACCAGGTGCCCATGCGGATGAGGAAACTGCCCGAATCTTTCTTCAAGCAGCCCGACTCGGGATCCCACTCACGCCAGTCGAGCACGGACTCCAGCAGTAACTTGCCCCAGTTCCAGGTGCAGCACATCCGATCGCACTCGTCCCCAGCCTCGCTGCCCGTCAGTGCCAACCCCAACCCCCAGCCGTACGGGCACCTCCGGCAGCAGTCCTTCGACAACATAGACGATGTCCCACTGCCCCCCGGCTGGGAAATGGCCAAGACCCCGTCGGGCCAGCGGTACTTCTTAAAGTGAGTAGACCAACTTTTGTATGCGTTCAAACTTTTGATTTCAACCTGAACTTGATTTGATTTATTGTTGTCACATATATAGTGAAAAGTATTGTTTCTTGCATGCTATCAGACAAAGCATACCGTTCATAGAGAAGGAAAGGAGAGGGTGCAGAATGTAGTGCTACAGTCGCAGCTAGGGTGCAGAGAAAGATCAACTTAATATTTGATTTGATTAATTATTGTCACATATACAGTGAAAAGTATTGTTTCTTGCGTGCTATACAGACAAAGCATACCGTTCATAGAGAAGGAAAGGAGAGGGTGCAGAATGCTGTGTTACATTCTCGACAGCTAGGGTGTAGAGAAAGATCAGCTTAACATTTGATTTGATTTATTGTCACATGTATTAGCATACAGTGAAAAGTATTGTTTCGTGCGCGCTATACAGACAAAGCATACCGTTCATAGAGAAGGAAAGGAGAGAGTGCAGAATGAAGTGTTACAGTCAAAGTCCACTTTCTCGTAGTTTAAAGTTTATTTATTTGTGTCGCTTACATTGACACTGCAATGAAGTTACTGCGGAAATCCCCTCATTGCCACGCTCCGGCGCCTGTTTGGGTACACTGAAGGAGAATTTTTAGAATCCTACAGTGCAGAAGGAGGCCATTTGGCCCGTCGAATCTGTACCGACCACTCAAGCCCTATCCCCATAATCCCATGCATTTACAGTAGCTAGTCCCCCTGATACTAAGGGTCAATTTAGCATGGCCAATCCACATAACCCGCACATCTTTAGACTGTGGGAGGAAACTGGAGCACCTGGAGGAAACCCACGCAGACGCGGGGAGAACGTGCAAACTCCACACAGACAGTCACCCAAACCGGGATTGGAACCCGGGTCCCTAACCACTGTGCCACTGTGTTGCCCCATTATACTAAGGGGCAATTTGGCATGGCCAATGCACCTAATCAGCACGTCTAACATGGTGTTCTTAAAACAACAGCAAAACTCTTGTGTCTAAATGTAACTCAAATGTTTCTAACCTCTTTGTGGCCCTGTGCAAACATGCCAGAAGGTGTCAGTAACTAGGGCTATGGACCAGAGCTGGAAGGTGGAATTAGACTAGAATTAGAATTAGCTCTTTGTTGGCGGGCATGGGTAGGATGGGCCGAATGGTCTTCTTCTGTGCTATAATTCCTTCTGTGCCCTAGTTATAATTATTTTGACTAGAAATGAAAATTTATCCGTCATGTTTGATCCCCTCCCCCCCCAGTTTAAAGTGTTTGTTTATATGTCGGGACCTAGACCCTCAGCGACTCAGTTTTGACAAGGTGTACAGTGGGGGTAGCGAAAGGGTCTTGGGGGGGGGGGGGGGGAGTGAAAGTTTGTAAACTTCTTTTGTAGCAACGATATCAGGGTAGTCTTGAAAAACTTCCTTTGTTAACAGGTAATTAATAGTTCTGTCTAACTGTAAAAACAGGTGACCTTTGTGAAGATTGTAGCTGCAAAGTATTTTGTCTATCAGTAGTGTGAGAGAATGAGATTGAGCAGAAGGGTTATGGTTGGCAGGATGAAGTGTAACAGAGGCTGGCAGACAGTGGTGTACCGAGGGCTCTGATTGGGATTGGTGGAATGAAGTGAAGGGGAGGGGTGATCGACATGGAAGCTTTGTACAGATTGCTGCTGCCCAGTTGCCTCATTTATTTAAAAAAAATACTTGAATGACATTTTGGGCTTGCCAAGGTGAGGCATGTTGGTACTTGGAAATGTGACATCTTGAGCAGCAAGTGTTCTGATTAGGTCTCCTTTATTCAAGTGTGCTGCAAAAAAATACCAAGAGACAGAGTCTGCTTTATGTACACTGCACCCGACACTGTCTAACCTCTGATCGCTTAACATCTCCAGCACCCTCAACGCCAACCTTACCTCTCTCGAGTGCGACTCTGAACCTAGTGCCAATGTGTTCTCCAGACTCACTGACAATCCATAAGGAACTTGGTTCAACTCATTTCTCTGAGTCCCATACAGGGAGATTCTCATCCATATAACATAAAAGCAAAACACTGCAGATGCTGGAATCTTTAAAGTTTTTATTTATTAGTCACAAGTAAGGCTTACATTAACGCTGCAATGAAGTTACTGTGAAATTCCCCCAGTCGCCACCCTCCGGCGCCTGTTCGGGTCAATGCACCTAACCAGCACGTCTTTCGGACTGTGGGAGGAAACCGGAGCACCCGGAGGAAACCCACGCAGACATAGGGAGAATGTGCAAACTCCACACAGACAGTGACCCAAGGCAGGAATCGAACACAGGGTTCTTAGCGCTGTAAGGCAGCAGTGCTAACCACTGTGCTACCGTGCCACCCACGAATCTGAAACAAAAACAGAAAATGCTGGAAAATCTCAGCAGGTCTGACAGCATCCGTGGAGAGAGAATAGAGCCAACGTTTCGAGTCTGGATGACCCTTCGTCAGAGCTGATTCTCATCCAGACAGTTTGTGCTGAATTAAAACTTGAAGGAAGACGGATAATGTTCCAATCCCCATAAACACACAAAACGTTACCCACCCCCATCATTCCTTTTTTTTAGGATCCTTGGGTCGTGTTTTTGTTTAAATGTTCTTGCTGTACATTTGGGAGCAGGATTTTGTTGTGCCTTGTATTTGACCTCGCTTATACCCTGAATTCTGCTCCTTTTTGTATATTGTTGACAGTCTTTTATTGGATGGAATGACCGCTGAGATGTTTTTTGTTCTCTTTGCAATTATCCGTCAGGAATAGAAGGAAATGTATACTTTATTGCCAAATTTACTTTGGAATCATTTTTGAAGCAGGCAAGTCATCACCCACCACAACCCCTGCCCACTCCTCCGATTCTTTACCAGAGTACAACTTAGGTCCATTTATCTTTTGTGCCATAACACCACACGAGCTACATAATATTTCTGTCAAGGTTGCAATTTACAACCTCCCACTCAATGACTGTTGATATTGGTGCACTGTAGTTCCTTTGGCATTAAAGTTCAAACATTTATTTATTAGTGTGACAAGTAGTCTTACGTTAACACTGCAATGAAGTTACTGTGAAAATCCCCTAGTCGCCACACTCCGGCGCTTGTTCGGGTACACTGAGGGAGAATTTAGCATGGCCAGTGCATCTGACCAGCACGTCTTTCGGACTGTGAGGGAAAACTAGAGCACCCGGAAGAAACCCACGCAGAGAGAACTTGCAGACTCCGTACAGACAGTGACCCAAGCCGGGAATCGAACCCGAGACCCTGGCACTGTGAGGCAGCAGTTCTAACCACTGTGTCGCCATGCTGTCCCATGCACAGTATTTGCCATTTGGTCGGATAGTCAATATCCTGAAGCTTGAGCAGCACCGCACATACAGTCTTAAAAATGTTTCCAGTTCTTTGACAACCAGCTTGCCTGTCGTTTTGTTGGAAGAAAAATAAGTTGTCTTCGTACCTTGACTGACCTCAAAGTGCTTTACAACCAATGAAGTACTTTTGAAGTGTCACTATTGCGATATAGAGGGCGTAGCAGCCAATTTGCATGCAGCAAAGTCCAATCAACAGCAATGTGATAATGACCAGATCCTCCGTCAGTCGACATTGACGGAAGGACGCATATCGGCCGTGGACCACAGTCTGAGCCCCAAGTAGCGTCACACAATCTTTCAGGCCCATCTCATTTTAACATCTTATCCGAAAGTGTGGAGCACTCCCTCAGCACTGCACGGGAACATCTATTTGATTTGATTTATTATTTTCACATTTTATTATACACAGTGAAAAGTATAGTTTCTTGCACACTATACAGCCAAAGCATGCTGTTCATAGAGAAGGAAAGGAGAGAGTGCAGAATGTAGTGTTACAGTCATAGCGAGGGTCTCAAGAAAGATCAACTTAATATGAGCGAGGTCCATTCAGCCTTGATTTTATGCTCATGTCTCTAGAACGGGGCCTGAACCCACTGTCTTCTCACTCAAAAGGTGTGAGTGCTACCCACTGAGACACAGTTGACACTTTTGTCAATGCAAGTCTGTGCTGTGTGACCCAACAGTGTTTTAAATCATTAACAGATTACCTATCTGTGGATGAACCAAAAGAAAACAGCTTGATCTGATAATCATAGTAAATGAGTGATACGATTCGAGAAGTCCCTCAATTTAGTGCGTGGTCTGGTGAATTGGATACCCTCAGCTGGAATGATAGTAGGGATGCTACAACAGGGCCCCCATGTCCATGGGGAGCAGGGGACAAGGATGGGGTGGAAAGTGGGAGAAGGGATTGTTGGAATGACCATGGGGAAAGAGTGAAATATCAGCTACTGCCTGACATCCAGTCACCCTGGAGGGGAACGCTTAATGTGCGAGAGTCAGAGCAGACGGTATCAACTTGGCTATCATGTCCTTGCTGGTCAAAGGACTGGTTTTTATGCCCTAGACTCTCAGTTAATTTGCCAGCAAATTCTGGGTCTTTATTGTACACTTGCTGGCTGGAGGACTGAGCTGAGGCTGGGAGTGGAGGGGGAAAGATGCAGCTACAAGTCTGGAACATGACAACCCATACAAGGTAATAAGAGTACGACATGACTTCAGATTAGGGTTATTTTTTTGGCAGGTTTTGTACATTTTTGTTGTGTTTGTTTGCAGTTGAATCACAACATTTTCAAACACAAGACGACCAAGTTAAGTCATGGAAGTCTCTTCGAAGTTATGCGCATCAGTTAAGTAACTAAGGACGAGAAAACCAGCAACAGTTGGAGTCATAGAGGTTTATAGCATGGAAACAGGCCCTTCGGCCCAACTTGCCCATGCCGCCCAGTTTTTACCACTAAGCTAGTCCCAATTGCCTGCATTTGATCCAAATCCCTCTATACCCATCTTACCCATGTAACTGTCTAAATGCTTTTTAAAAGACAAAATTGTACCCGCCTCTACTACTGCCTCTGGCAGCTTGTTCCAGACATTCACCAGCCGCTGAGTGAAAAAACTGCCCCTCTGGACCCTTTTGTACCTCTCCCCTCTCACCTTAAACCTGTGCCCTCTAATTTTAGACTCCCCTACCTTTGGGAAAAGATGTTGACTATCTAGCTGATCTATGCCCCTCATTATTATATAGACTCTATAAGATCACCCTTAAGCCTCCTACGCTCCAGGGAAAAGTTGTTTTACATTGTCCGAAATGTAATTGCTGCAGTAAGTTAGTTTGCTAACAGTTCAAACCTTGGGCTTGGAAGTAAACAGCTGGGAAGTAAAATAAGAAACACAGTTAAGAGTGACTGTTATAATCAGGGATGTGGACTATTTGTAATTTTTGTTTCCATTGCTCGAGTAACAATGCAGCAGATGGGTGAAGTGCCTTCAACACAAAGCTTAAAGCTTGGAAAATTGCTGCTGATACAAAGCTGGGTGGGAATGCAAGTTGTGAGGAGGACACCAAGAGCCTGCAAACAGATACAGACAGATTAAGTGAGTGGGCAGCAAGGTGACAAACGGACTATAATATGGGGAAGTGTGAAATTATTCACTTTAGTTTTAAGAATAGAAAAGCAGAATATTTTTTTTAAAAGGTGTGAAACTTTTTAATGTGGATGTTCAGAGGGATTTGGGCAAATTCAGACAAAGAATGCAGATAGTTTGCACACAGGTACAGCAAGCAGTTAGGAAGAAAAACGGCATGTTAACCTCAATTGCAAGGGGATTAGAGGACAAGAACAAGGAAGTCTTGCTACAACTGAGCAAGTCTTTAGTGACACCACATTGGAATGTTCAGATTAGGTTCCATATTTAAGGAAGGGTATACTTGCAATTGGAGTGGGCGGTTGGCTCAGTTGTCTGGATGGGCTCGGGTGTGGATCAGATTAACGCCAGCAATCTCTGTTCTGTCTGAGGTGGACTTGGGCTTCTTTCCTCACCTTAGCAAATCATGGCACTTTGCTGTGTTTAAGTAATCTGTCTTTAGGCAGAGGCCATAAGACCATAAGCAGAATTAGGCCATTCGACCCATTAAGTCTGCTCCGCCATTCAATTATGGCTGATAAGTTTCTCAACCCCATTCTTCCGCCTTTTCCCCGTAACCATTGATTGCCTTACCAGTCAAGAACCTATCTCTGTCTTGAATATACTCAATGAACTGGCCTCCACTGTCTTCTGTGGCAATGAAGTCCATAGATTCGCCATTCTCTGGCTGAAGGAATTCCACCTCATCTCGGTTCTAAAGGGTTGTCCCTTTACTCTGAGGCTGTGCACTCGGATCCTCGTCTCGCCTACTAATGGAAACATCTTCTCCACGTCCAGAGAACTGAAGATGCAGATACTTATACTGAAGGCAGTACAGCAAAGGTTCACTAGCTTAGCCAGTGGGATGAGGGTGTTGTTCTACGATGAGAGTCTGAGTAATTAGGGTCGATATTCTCTGGAGTTTAGAAGAATGAGATGAGATCTCCAGAAACATCCACGATTATGAAGGGGTTTGGCAGATGCGGAGAGGTTGTTTGCCCTGGCTAGGGAATCTAGAGCAAGGGGCACAGTTTCAGGATAAGGAGCATTTAGGACTGGGATGAGGAGAAATTTCTTCACTCAGAGGGTTGTGAATCTTTGGAATTCTCTATCCCAGAGGGTTGTAGAGACTCCATGGAATATTTAAGGCTGAGATGGACAGATTTTTGGTCTCATCGGGAATCAGAGGATATGAGGAACAGGTGGGAAAGTGGAGTTGAAACCAAAGATTAGTCATGATCATATTGAATGGTGGAGCAGGCTCAATGGGCCATGTGGGCTACTCCTGCTCCTGTTGCTTGTGTTTAGATGTACGAGTTTGCCAGTTGTCTCTGTGACTATTTCACGACTTGCACAGTGGTCAAACTGAGCTCATCTCAGGGGTGGCACAGTGGTTAGCACTGCTGCTTCACAGCGCCAGGGACCTGGGTTCGATTCCCGGCTTGGGTCACTGTCTGTGCGGAGTTTGTACATTCCCCCCGTGGGTTTCCTCCGGGTGCTCCACCTTCCTCCCACAGTCCAAAGATGTGCAGGTTAGGTTGACTGGCCATGATAAATTGACCCTAGTGTCAGGGGGATTAGCAGGGTAAATATGTGGGGTTACGGGAATAGGGCCTGGATGGGATTGTGGTGGGTGCAGACTCGATGGGCCGAATGGCCTCCTTCTGCACTGTCAGGATACTAGGATATTTTCCGCCACATAGGAGAATCAGAAGCTTTTATATAACATTGCATTGATAGTTGTCAGAGAGTACCATTGTAAAAATACAGCAGGCCCATTCATCGTTCTGGTTCTTGTAAACCCTGATGTTTCCTTGCTTCCATTGATTCCATTGACCTAAACGGGTGAAAGCAGCAACTTGCTTTGCTGATTAAAATTGATCCAGACTGCTAACTCCTCAAAGCAATAACAACTCACATTTTTATCAAGTGCAGGGCAGCTTTGCTCAAAATATCAGTGAGGCGAACACAGGAACAGTCGACGATTTAGTCCCTCAAGTTTGTACCAAGGTCAGATAGTTGCACATGCTGTACGTCAGATGGTACTTTTATTTTCTCTCTCGGTGATAATCAGCCTCTTCTTTTGGCTGCTAATGACTTCATGCCCAGGAGCAGTTCCTCTCCCCATTATTATAATACCAATGATAGTACTCATGCCAAAACAGATCACTGCCTGCACTACAGACATGTTTCTGTCTTCATCTTTCCTGCCCGCAACAGCCTGGCTTTTGAGTTAATGTTGTAAGGGGCAGCACGGTGGCACAGTGGCTAGCACTGCTGCCTCTTAGTGCTGGGGATCCGGGTTCAATTCTGGTCTCAGTTGATTGTGTAGAGTCTGCATGTTCTCTCCATGTCTGCGTGGGATTTCCTCCAAATGCTCCGGTTTCCTCCCACAGTCTGGAAGACAAAGAACCAAGCAAATTACAGCACAGGAACAGGCATTTCAGCCCTCCAAGCCTGCACCGACCATGCTGCCCGAAGGAACTAAACCCCCTACCCTTCCAGGGACTATATCCCTCTATTCCCATCCTATTTATGTATTTGTCAAGACGCCCCTTAAAGGTCACTATTGTATTTGCAATGTTGGTTAGGTCCATTGGCCATGCTAAATTGCCCCTTAGTGCCTCATAATCTGTAGGTTAGGTGGATTAGTGGGGTAAATGTGTGGTGTTACAGGGATAGGGCAGGAGTGGGCTTGGGTAAGATACACTGTCAGAGAGTCAGTGCAGACTTGATGGGCTGAATGGCCTCATCTGCCCTGTAAGGATTGTATGAAAGTTCAGAACTGTAGCAGTTTCTAGTAGCGGGTGACATTGAATTGAAGGAATACGATGGAGTGGTCCTTATCTTCTCGTGAAGTTTTCTGCAACCCAGTACACCAGGAATCAGGGAAATTAGGACGCTGGTATATTTTCAAAGCAGTCCTTAGTTCTATTTGTATAGATTTCTATTGGATGATTGTTGGACGCCAGTGAGTTACAAAGTGGGTAATTCAGTAAAGAATTCGCATGATATCCTAAACCGTGAGAGCAGATCTCGAATGTCAACAGAGTCCTCAGATAGAATTACTGCCTGAAACCTTCAGCCAGCAATATTTTATATGCTTTCCTTTTGCATTATATAGTTCATGGTCTATTTAAAAATAACAGTATCCCAAAAAAAGTTATTTTATTTTAGTGAAGAGAAAGAACACTAAACATCGACAATAATGAGATAAGAGCATGAGAGGTTATTTTTAGCTAAAGCGGTGGGTGGTATTCAGTGGAGGCATTCATGGTGAGAGGGCTAGAATACAAGAGCAGGGATGTACTTCTGAGGTTGTATAGGGCTCTGGTCAGACCCCATTTGGAGTATTGTGAGCAGTTTTGGGCCCCATATCTAAGGAAGGATGTGTTGGCCTTGGAAAGGGTCCAGAGGAGGTTCACAAGAATGATCCCTGGAATGAAGAGCTTGTCGTATGAGGAATGGTTGGGGACTCTGGGTCTGTACTCGTTGGAGTTTAGAAGGATGAGGGGGGATCTTATTGAAACTTACAGGATACTGCGAGGCCTGGATAGAGTGAATGTGGAGAGGATGTTTCCACTAGTAGGAAGAACTAGAACCATAGGGCACAACCTCAGGCTAAAGGGACGATCCTTTAAAACAGAGATGAGGAGGAATTTCTTCAGCCAGAGAGTGGTGAATCTGTGGATCTCTTTGCCGCAGAAGGCTGTGGAGGCCAGGTCATTGAGTGTCTTTAAGACAGAGATAGATAGGTTCCTGATTAATAAGGGGGTCAGGGGTTATAGGGAAAAGGCAGGAGAATGGGGGTGAGAAAAATATCAGCCATGATTGAATGGTGGAGCAGACTCGATGGGCCGAGTGGCCTAATTCTGCTCCTATGTCTTGTGGTCTTATGGAGGCAATGAGGATCTTGGCCAGAGCTGGTGAGAGCCCAGCATCACTTCTTATCAGGAAGTCCTGCCAAGTTAAGTGTCGGTCAAGCACTTGACAGGCCAGCGGCGGGTCCTCCCTGGGAATAAGGATCCTGAGGATGGAAACCTGCTTACCGGCCGCTCTGCATTGTTCAACAGTGCCACTGGGGGCAGAGGGTGGCTCTCAGTCGACTCCTCCTTCTGATGCAGGGTCGTTCGATCAAGCGCTGAATGCCTTTGAATGAGGATCTCCTGGAAACCTGTAAGCAGCCCTGACAGGGTTTACTTTTCGGGCTTCAAGCCGGACAAGTACCCCAACCACTGCTGGGTGGGTACTAGCGGCGGGCAGCAGGATGTAGCCCTCAAGTGGATATTAATTACCCACTTCAGGGACTCAAGTGTTGGCTGTCTGCGGGCCTTCCCACCATGGACCTAATCCGGACAATAGCGGGAAGGTGGCAGGGCCCTCGCCCGCTAATCTCCTGCCCGATTAAATGCCCCCCTCCCTCCCCAGCCAATTAACTCAGCATGAGGCAGGGGATGAAATTTGACCCATTGTGTCAGACCAGATAATGATCTGGAAGCCAGTGCCCTTCCATTCCGCTGTCCATATCCTTATGAAATTCACTCACCTGAAGAAGGAGTGACACTCCAAAAGTTTGTGCTACCAAATAAACCTGTTGGACTTTAACCTGGTGTTGTGATTTCTTACTGTGCCCACCCCAGTCCAACGCCGGCATCTCCACATTATGAAACTCGACAGAGTTAAGAAAAGCTGGTTCCTACAACAGATTGCCTCCCAGTGAAAATTGTTGATAGCTTGATAATCTTTGATGGTGACGACTTGGTTACAGTGCAACATGAATACCCGACCCCCACACTGTGATCATAAAGTGAATCAGCACCAATTTCAACTCTTGTATTAGGGCTGAGGCAATAAATGTGATACGGTAATCAGCCACATGACTTAACACAGATTCAGTTCTTGAACACTTGTGAAAGAAATTCAGGCTTGGCACTCTTTTTACTGTCTATAAGAGAAGAATATTTGACTAAATTAAGGGTAATTTTCTTTAACTTAGGGCTATTCCCCTGCTCCTTCCATCCTTCATCCAGTAGATCTAATGCAGGGGGGAGCTATACAATAAATGGTGGAACCATCAGGAGTATAGACACACAGAGGGATCTGGGTGTACAGATCCTTAAAGCTGGCAGCACAGGTGGAAAAGGTGGTGAAGAAGGCATATGGCATGCTTGCCTTTATTGGACAGGGCATAGATTATAAAAGTTGGCATATGATGTTGCAGTTAGAACGTTGGAATACTGCGTCCAGTTCTGGTCGCCACACTACCAGAAGGATGTGGAGGCTTTGGAGAGAGTGCAGAAAAGATTTACCAGGATGTTGCCTGGTATGGAGGGTATTAGCGATGAGGAGAGATTGAGTAAACTAGGGTTGCTCTCCCTGGAAAGACAGAGGTTGAGGGGCGACCTAATAGAAGTTTATAAAATTATGAAGGGCATAGATAGGGTGAACAGTTGGAAGCTTTTTCCCAGGTCAGAAATGACAAACACAAAGGGTCACAAGTTCAAGGTAAGGGGGGGCAAGGTTCAATACAGATATGCGGGGATGTATTTTACACAGAGGGTGGTGGGGGCCTGGAATGCACTACCAAGCAAGGTGATTGAGGCAGACACGCTAGGATCATTTAAGACTTATCTAGATAGCCACATGAACAGACTGGGAATAAAGGGATACAAACGGATGGTCTAGTTAGGAACACATGATCGGTGCAGGCTTGGAGGGCCGAAGGGCCTGTTCCTGTGCTGTATTGTTCTTTGTTCTTGCCTCCAACAACAAGTATGATGAGCACATAGATTTCTTTGCACTAATATTAGGTACCCTGTTCAGCTGGCACTGTTGCTCCCCACCAAGCCACACATCGCACCAGCATCCGCATCTGCCCCAACCTCGATCCTTCAACTTTCTATAGCTTTTCTCCAAGCTCTTCCTTGTCCATGAGATTTACCTCCTCCTCCCAAGCCCCTCATTGCCACTAAACTGCTCACCTTCCAACCTTCCTCCCTGGTCTCTGTGTCAGCTGGTGCTGGAAACTGTTTTCTTTTCTTATGCACCGTCCCTCTCCTTCTCAAAACTACCACCAGCTCCCACTCCTAAAACCCTCAACTATTGATGTCCAAAGATGTGCACGTTGGGTGAATTGGCTACAGTAAAATTGCCACTTAGTGTCGCAAGATGTGTAGGTTAGGGAGATTAGTGGGGTGAATATGTGAGGATAGGGCCTGGGTAAGATGCTCTGTTGGAGAGTCAGTGCAGACTTGATGGGCCAAATGGTCTCTTTCTGCACTGCAGGAATTCTATAGTGCCTCTGCTTGCTGCATCTGAAACCATACCAAGCTTCCTTCAACTTCATGCTTGAATCCCGTCTTTCAAGTTTCTACCCTTGCTATAGCACTGGAAGGGTTCTTATCAAAGTTGTAAAATAACACATCCTTTGTAACCATGGCAATGCTTCATTTTCCCGCTTTGTCTTCCTTGAGCTCTCTGCAGCTTTGACACGGTTGACTATAACGTCCTTCTGTGGTCTGGGTACCTTGCTTAGCTCTGCTTTTGCTGAATGAATTTAACCAAAATAATCTGGTAACGGCGTCCCTTCCTACACCAAAGATCTCCAAAGATCCACCATAGCCCTCTCCTCTTCCTCACCTGTGTGCTGCCCGTTCATCGTAAGACAAAGTCTGAGATTTTTAGGCTTCCCCAAGGGATGGATGGCAAGCGAGGGGGAGGGGGGATGCAAAATTGGGAGCAATGTCAGCAGTCCCATGCCCAACATCTATCTGCCTGTCTCTGCCCCAGTGGTCATTTTGCCCATGGTCGAGGAAACATCTGGCTGCCTGTCCACCCATGGGCCAATTGGTCACTTAGGGACCTCCTTGTTGCTGCTGTGACTTTTCCCTCAGTGCCAGAGGTCCACGCCAGTTCTCCACACTGCCCAGCAAGAGCTGTTGGCCTGATGGACGAGCTACATTGAAAGCCCTTTGGAATGCGAACTCTAACCTTGATTTCACCCCCCCCCTGCCCCCACCCCCCTGTGAATCGATTACCTCTGCCAGTCCCCAGCCCCTCAACCCCCTCACCAGGGCCTGCCCTGGTGAGAATCCAGAGTCACCTCACAGTGCGGGCTCCATCGCTGAATGGCTTTCTGGGAGGCTGTTGTAGTTCTAGCAGTGGCCACCATTCCTGAAGGCGCTGCTGAGACAGGAAGCTGCCAGCCATTTCATTGATGGGCAGCTTTGGGAGACACAACTTCTGATTTGAAGGAGGTGGAGGTTTTGCCTCAAGCCAGTTAAAGGCTCAGCAGCCATTCAGTGGCTGTGTGGTGAGCTCGACTAGTGCAAGTAGGCTAGCCCTCGACATTTGATGGGGGGACGGGGGTGTGAGGACTCCAATCCCAGTGTAAAATTCAGTCCATCGGCCAATTTCCGCATGTCATAGAGTCATACAGTCATAGAGGTTTACAGCATGGAAACAGGCCCTTCGGCCCAACTGTCGCATGCTGCCCTTTTTTTGTATGCCAATCTCCTGCAGTTCTGCTTCTCCAGCATGTCATTTAGACCCCTCACTTGCCTCAATGCTGTTAGACTGAACACACAAGAATTAGGAGCAAGAATAGGCTCTTCAATGCAGTCCCGTCATGTGATAAAACCATAGAAGATCTGATTGCGGCCTCAACACCACTTTCCCATCTACTCCCTGGAACCCTTGACTCCCTTGCCGGTCAAAAATCTAACTCAGCGTTCAACATATCCAAGGACCCAGCCACCCCTGCCCTCCGGGGATGAGAATTCCAGAGACAAGTGACTCCCTGAGAGAAAAAAAGTTCTTGGGCGGGATTCTCTGGCCTCCCCCGGGATGTCTATCTCACGGGTGGGGGCGGAGGTGGCATGCCTTTGGCAGGTGGTGGGATCTTCTGGTCCAATGGGATTTCCCATTGACTCCACCCCAAGCTGCCGGGACTAGAAGACCCCGTCGGTGTGAAGAGCTGGAAAGCTCCAGCCCTTATCTTAGTCTGGAATGGGAGACCCCTCATGTTTAAACTGTCTGACCAACATCCAGGCTTGGATAGGAGCATTGGGACAAGAGTAGGCCGTATACCCCCTCGAGTCTGCTCCACCATCCACTGACCGATCAGCATCTTAACTCTATTTACTTGCATTGGTTCCCTATACATTAGTGCCCTTGCTGGATAAAAATCTATCAACCCGTTTTCAAATTGGATCAGTCATAATTGCGTCCATTTAAATATTGGAAAAGCCATTGAATCATTGAAAGAATCATAGAAACCCTACAGTACAGAAAGAGGCCATTCGGCCCATCGAGTCTGCACCGACCACAATACCACCCAGGCCCTACCCCCATATCCCTACATATTTACCCACTAATCCCTCTAACCTACACATCTCAGCAATTTTAGCATGGCCAATCAACCTAACCCGCACATCTTTGGACTGTGGGAGGAAACCGCAGCACCCGGAGGAAACCCACGCAGACGCGAGGCTTCGACCTCCGCCGTAAGCGACATATCCAGCCCACCTCCCCGACCACTGCCTCAGGTTGAACTAAACTGTTTGCCACTTTGGCTCCTGACTTGACCCCAAGCTGAGTTTCCAACCCCATATCCTCTCCATTAAAAAAAAAGCTGCCTGCTTTCGCTTCTCTGACGTTACCTGTCTCCGTGATGATTAGACACTTATTTCGCAAGAATATTGTTTATAGGGAATGAGCCAAAATAAGGGATGGGCGGTAGATGGATTACACACGTGCAATGTGGGTTCTATTGTGTCATTGACAGATATGAGGGTCAACCATTGGCTTTCGGCATTCATTCGCATCCCCACCTATCACAGGCATGCATCAGTGACCAGTCTGTCGCCGGTTAATCTGTCAGCATTTGTCTCATCAGCTTGGTTTAAAAAAGAATTGTGAAGAATAGTCCAAACTTATCAGGGCTATTGTTATCATATAGCCCTGCGTTATAAATAAGTTTGTATTTATAGAAAGACTTCCATCCTACTTGCCAATCAGGTGTGACTCTGTAAACAAGAATTTGTTGGAAGTTCTCGATGAAGGAAGGTCAGACATCACAAGACAGAAACTGTGCTGTCCAAATTGGCTTTCTGTTTCTAAATCGTTGTCCAGAAGTTTTAATAGCATTTATACAGAACAGAATTGTTAGTATTGTGATGTTGGCATTGTGGGTGGCACAGTGGCACGGTGGTTAGCACTGCTGCCTCCCAGCACCAGGGTCCCAGGTTCAATTCCAACCTCAGGCCACTGTCTGTGTGGAGTCTGTACGTTCTCCCCGTGTCTGTTTGGGTTTCCTCCGGGTGCTCTGGTTTCGTCCCACAGTCCAAAGTTGTATAGAACGTTGGTTCGGCCGCATTTGGAATACTGCGCCCAGTTCTGGTCGCCCCACTACCGGAAGGACGTGGAGGCTTTAGAGAGAGTGCAGAGGAGGTTTACCAGGATGTTGCCTGGTATGGAAGGGCTTAGTTATGAGGAGAGATTGGGTAAACTGGGGTTGTTCTCGCTGGAAAGACGGAGGATGAGGGGTGACCTAATCGAGGTGTATAAAATTATGAAAGGCATAAATAGGGTGAACGGTGGGAAGTGTTTTCCCAGATCGGTGGTGACATTCACGAGGGGGTCATAGGTTCAAGGTGAGGGGGGGGAGGTTTAACACGGATATCAGAAGGACGTATTTTACACAGCGGGTGGTGGGAGCCTGGAATGCGCTGCCGGGCAAGGTGGTGGAGGCGGACACACTGGGAATGTTTAAGACTTATCTAGATAGCCACATAAACGGAGTGGGAATGGAGGGATACAAAAGAATGGTCTAGTTTGGACCAGGGAGCGGCGCGGGCTTGGAGGGCCGAAGGGCCTGTTCCTGTGCTGTATTGTTCTTTGTTCTCAAAGACGTGCGGGTTAGGTTGATTGGCCATGCTAAATTGACCCTAGTGTCAGGGAGATTAGCAGGGTAAATGCATGGGGTTGCGGGGATAGGGCCTGGGTGGGATTGTGGTTGGTACAGACTTGATGGGCCAAATGGCCTCCTTCTGTACTGTAGGGATTCTATGATTTACCCACCAACTTTCTAAAAAATGTCCATATTCTTCACACTTTGATCTTCAGCAGAGTCTTGCCAGAAAGTTTAACGGTTTTTTAAAGTTTAAAGTATATTTATTAGTGTCGCAGGTAGGCTTACATTAACACTGCAATGAAGTTATTGTGAACTGAGTGTTGTTAGACTCAGTGGATTTCCTGTCCTTTTCCACAGATTGTTATAGTACAGGGTGTGGTGTGGGGGGAATATAGGGCCAGTTGGGTCAGTGTTATGCTAGCAATACGGATGTATGTATATATGTGTTATGTATATTTCTTAAATTGATTGATTGGCACCTTTTGGAGGGATGGGACTCAAGTGCTTGTCATTGAAAAGATAACATGGAAAACTGTAACTGATTTTGTAACAAACCGGGGGCAGGGGGTATTTTCCGGTCCCGTCTGACGCCGCTGACAGATCGGCGCATGCGCAGTGGCCCACTCAGCGCTATGCAGCCGGCCTCTCGGGTGGGAAAAGACCACAGCTTTATAATGATATACACGCCGGTGACCCCTGCAGTGCACAGAGTGTGGGAGATTCTTCTCTGAGCTCCCACTGAAAAAAAAACAGCGTGAATCACTCCAGTTTTCACGTGAATTTGACACTTAGAATTTTGTTGGGAGAATTCCAGCCAGTATGTTTTCAAGAAGGAATTAGCTACAGCTGGTGGGGTTAGAGGGATCAAAGGATAGGAGGGGAAGGCAGGATCAGGCTATATTGAGTTGGATGATCGCCCATGATCGTAATGAATGGCGGGGTAGGCTCGAAAGGCTGAATGGTCTATTCCTGCTCCTATTTTCTGCATTTTTGATCCCTGTTTGTATTGGGTGAGCTGATATTCAGATAGTCACTGCCTTAATTTCGTGTCTTCTGGGCTAGTGAGTGGAGGAAACTCGGTGAGCAGCCCTGCTGCTGACTACTGTCGATGACCTTACTGGGAGTGTAGGTGGATGGGATTGGACTTGACTGCGATGGCTCTAACAGTGCAATAATCTGTTAATATTCACCTCTGTCAGAAAGGGAACCCGAGTGAAAGGATCAAAGGGTTGTCAGTGCTCTGCAATTATATCCCAGCGGGAAGGAGGGAGCACGGCGGGGCGGGGTTAAGTTCTGGAGTAAGGAGTTAGTTTGTTTATCCCTAGGTTTGAATACATTATTTGAAGGTTTCTGGCTTTAAGGCTCCGTGAAGGAAGTGGCTTCAGTTCTTCTCAATCCAGCTTCTGGTGTTTGTGAATCCATTAAGCGTACCTTTCAATGAGTTGGTGTAGATTGCCAACCAAGGAAACCCTATGATGGCTGGAATGTGAAATGCAGATGTCATATTGGCGCAGCCTAGGAGGCCTTTCTGAGCTTTGAATTAAATATGATTAATATGTCAGAGGAAAGTCAGATTTACTATGTATCAACCTTGAGTTGTATCTGGAGGCACAGAGTTTGCTATCCCTCCAGAATTATCTGGGAATCTCCAAGAATTAAAGATTTATCTCCAGGATACTGTTGCAAGCAAACCCCAGAGAAGGAGAGCATCAAGAAAAATCTGTTTTCTCTTTTCCTTTTAACACTTTTGTTTATGAGGTATAAATGTATTGGGCTGTGGGGTGGGGGTAATCAGGAAAAAGAAGATGTTCGACTGGTGCTCAAGTCACATCTGATTAACTAGTCAAGAATCCCTACAGTGCAGAAGGAGGCCATTCAGCCCATCGGGTCTGCACCGACTACAATCCCACCCAGGCTCTATCCCCATAACCCCACATATTTACCCTGCTCATCCCCTGACGCTAGGATCAATTTAACATGGCCATTCAACCTAACCCGCACATCTTTGCACTGTGGGAGGAAACCGGAGCACCCGGAGGAAACCCATGCAGACATGGGGAGAATGTGCAAAAACCACACAGACGTGTTGGATTCCGTTCGCTTTTGCTTTGCAGTTAGAGTGAGGAGGTGGGATGATTGGAGGATGGATGGACAAATCAGGTGACCAATGGTGGTGGGCATATGATGACATCTCCAGGACTGTGTGGAGGAGGGGCAGTGGTGTAATGGTAATGTCACTGGTCTCGTAACCCTGAGATCCAGGATATGGGGAAGTGGGTTCCAACCCGACTGATAGCAGCTGGTGCAATTTAAATTCAATTAACTAAATAATTTTAACAAATCTGGAATTGAAAAGCTAAATGCAGTGATAGAATAGAATAGAACAGAATCTTTCGTGCAGAAGGAGACCATTCGGCCATCAAGTCTGGTGACCATAAAACCGTAAGAGTTTTAACAACACCAGGTTTGTTAAAACTCTTACTGTGTTCACCCCAGTCCAACGCCGGCATCTCCACATCATGACGGCCATAAAACCACCATTGTTCTTAAAACCCATCTTGTTCACCAATGCCCTTGAGGGGAGGAAATCTGCCAACCTTGCCTGGTCCGGCCTACATGTGACTCCAGAGCCTCAGCAATGTGGTTGACGCTTAACGACCCCTGAAATGGCTGAGCGAGACACTCATTCAAGGGCGATTAGAGATGGGCAGCAAACGCTGGCCTTGACAGTGATGCCCACATCCCGTGAAAGAATAAAGAAAGCATCTGGCGACCCTTGGGAGCACTTGATACTGAAACTGGACGAAGACATTTGGAGAATATTTCAATCTTCAGCATTGACAAAATGTACGTTGATGAGCCCGAGCAGTCATCTAAAAGAAAAAGCCAGTTTAAAAATAAGTTTTGTGGGATCGGCTGTAACCACCAATTCATAAAGGTTAGCTGGCACTGCTGATGTGAATTTGTGCCACACCCTCTCCCCTGACAAGTAATGTTAACGCGAATGAGAGTTAAAAATAAGTGTGAGTCCATCAAACAGCACAAGCTGTTTTGCAATGAATGCAGTTACTATGCTGGTGATAAAAAAACACTGCATTACTCAAAACTACCTCTCGCCCTGCGTCCTCACAACACAGGAGTGAGATAAGCACTGCTAAGTCAGAGCACTGGTGGGACAGGCCAATGATGGTTTACATTTTGGAGGGTGTCCGAACGGAGAACCTGATCACGTCACATCGTTGCGGTTTCCAACACAGTAAGAAGTCTCACAACACCAGGTTAAAGTCCAACAGGTTTGTGTGTTGTGAGACTTCTTGGTGTTGTGAGACTTCTTACTGTGACCACCCCAGTCCAACGCCGGCATCTCCACATCATGGTTTCCAACACACCCAGGCCAGTCCGATCAGGCGGTTTAGGAACAGGTTTTGTGTCAAACCAAGTTCTGTTTTTTTCCCCCAGCTTTTCAAATCAGTTCATGGTGGCACAGTGGTTAGCACAGCTGCTTCACAGCGCCAGGGACCTGGGTTTGATTTCCGGCTTGGGTCCCTGTCTGTGCGGAGTCTGTACGTTCTCCCTGTGTCTGCGTGGGTTCCCTCCGGGTGCTCTGGTTTCCTCCCACATTCTGAAAGACGAGCTGGTTAGGTGCATTGACCCGAACATGCGCTGGACAGTGGCGCCTAGGGGAATTTCACAGTAACTTCATTGCAGTGTTAATGTAAGCCTTACTTGTGACTAATAAATAAACTTTAACTTTAACTTTAACTTTTGCCTGTAAGTGCGCCTCTATCTCCAACATTCAACGGGGTCGCCTTTCGAATTAGTCCTGTTGGGCACGGTGTTGGCATGGCACTGGTGCTTTTTCTGGTCAGGATCAGCTCCAGTAATGCCCTGCTTTGAAAGCTTCCCTCTCAATTGCCCTCGCGCTGACTGGCTTGATAAAGTTTGGAGATGCGTCAGTCGACACAGGGACTTCTTTGATCTTACTTTTTTTTGTTCAACGCAGGCTCCTTTCAAGAGAAATTCTGCTTGAACTGCCAGAAGGCAGTGGTGACGTGATAACGTCACCAGACCTCTCAGGGTGTATTCCTCTGTACACAAACCTCGCACTGACAGTTACACATGCTTTGTCATGATGACACAGGTCAACAACATGCATGTAGAACATTATTGTAGCAGTGTCCAAAAGTGGCTGGCAGCCTCATCAGGAGTGTCCGGGCTGGGGGGGGGGGGGGGGGGGGGGTAGAATGTTGGGGGGTGGGTGGCATGATTGAGTGCACAGTGGCACAGTGGTTAGCACTGCTGTCTCACAGTGCCAGGGATCCGAGTTCGATTCCTGGCTTGGGTCGCTGTCTGTGTGAAGTTTGCGCATTCTCCCTGTGTCTGCGTGGGTTTCCTCCGGGTGTTCCGGTTTCCTCCCACAGTCCAAAGATGTGCGAGATAGGTGGATTGGCCATGATAAATTGTCTCATAGTGTCAGGGGGATTAAGCAGAGTAAATATATAGGGTTACAGGGATAGGGCCTGGGTCGGATCGTTGTTGGTGCCAGGCTCGATGGGCTGAATGGCCTCCTTCTGCACTGTAGGAATTCTATGATTCTATAATGTGCTGTTGGTTTTAAGGGAGACTTCTAATGGGAGAAGGTTTCTTGAAGAAAGTGGAGCAAAATTTGGGAGTTCCAGAATGTGGGAAAAAGGGGTTCAATAGGAGTTCCAACGTGTGGGAAAGGAATTTACAAAGAGTCCCAGAATTTGACAGAGGGGTTTGCAGGGAGTTCCAGATGTGAGAAATGGGTTGACAGGGTGTTCCAGAATATTCCAGAAAGACCTTTCAAAGGAGATCCAAAATATGGGGGAGGGGAAACAGTCACAAGTCGTGGTGCACATTGGTACCAATGACATAGGTAAGAGAAGGGACGGGGATTTAAAGCAGGAATTTCTGGAGCTGGGCTGGAAGCTGAGAGCCAAGACGAAACATGTGGTCATCTCTGGTACGTTGCCGGTACCACGTGATAGCGAGTTGAGGAACAGGGAGAGAGTGCAGTTAAATATGTGGTTGCAGGGATGGTGTAGGAGGGAGGGTTTCAGATACGTGGATAATTGGAACACGTTCTGGGGAAGGTGGGACCTGTACAAACAGGACGGGGTGCACCTGAACCAGAGGGGCACCAATATCCTCGGAGGGAAATTTGTTACGGCTCTTCAGGGGGGTTTAAACTAATTTGTCAGGGGAGTGGGAAAGGGAGTTGTAGTCCAGAAGTCAGTGAGGGTGGTGAGGTATTGGGGAAGGTATCAGGGTCAAGGGTGGGTACTGGTAGACAGGAAGGTGGGTTGAAGTGTGTCTACTTCAATGCAAGGAGCATCCGGAACAAGGTGGATGAACTTGGGGCGTGGATTGGTACTTGGGACTACGATGTTGTGGCCATTACGGAGACGTGGGTAGAACAAGGACAGGAATGGTTGTTGGACGTTCCGGGGTATAGATGTTTCACTAAGTGTAGGGAAGCTGATAAAAGAGGTGGAGGAGTGGCATTGTTAATCAAGGATAGTTTAACGGCTGCGGAAAGGCACTTCGTGGGGGATCTGCACACTGAGGTAATATGGGCTGAAGTTAGAAATAGGAAAGGAGCGGTCACGTTGCTAGGAGTTTACTATAGGCCCCCAAATAGTAATAGAGATGTGGAGGAAGAAATTGCTAAGCAGATTATGGATATGTGTGGGGGTCACAGGGTAGTTGTCATGGGGGAATTTAACTTTCCAAATATTGATTGGAACCTTTGTAGGTCAAATAGTTTGGATGGGGCAGTTTTTGTGCAGTGTGTGCGGGAGGGTTTCCTGACACAATATGTGGATGGGCCGACTAGAGGTGAGGCCACATTGGATTTGGTACTGGGAAATGAACCGGGCCAAGTGTTAGATTTGATTGTGGGAGAGCAATTTGGAGATAGTGACCACAATTCGGTGTCTTTTGTTATTGCAATGGAGAGGGATAGGGCCGTACGGCAGGGCAAGGTTTACAATTGGGGGAGGGGTAATTATGATGCGATTAGGCAAGAATTAGGGGGCATAAGTTGGGAACAGAAACTGTCAGAGAAAGGAACTAATGAAAAGTGGAACTTTTTCAAGGAACAAATACTGGATGTCCTTGATAGGTATGTTCCTGTCAGGCAGGGAGGAAATGGCCGAGTGAGGGAACCATGGTTCACAAAAGAGGTGGAATGTCTTGTGAAAAGGAAGAGGGAAGCTTATGTAGGGATGAGGAAACAAGGTTCAGATGGCTCGATTGAGGGTTACAAGTTAGCAAGGAATGAGCTGAAAAAGGGGCTTAGGAGAGCTAGGAGGGGACACGAGAAGTCCTTGGCGGGTCGGATCAAGGAAAACCCCAAGGCTTTTTACTCTTATGTGAGGAATAAAAGAATGACCAGGGTGAGGTTAGGGCCGGTCAAGGACAGTAGTGGGAACTTGTGTATGGAGTCAGTAGAGATAGGCGAGGTGATGAATGAATACTTTTCTTCAGTGTTCACCAAGGAGAGGGGCCATGTTTTTGAGGAAGAGAAGGTGTTACAGGCTAATAGGCTGGAGGAAATAGATGTTCGGAGGGAGGATGTCTTGGCAGTTTTGAATAAACTGAAGGTCGATAAGTCCCCTGGGCCTGATGAAATGTATCCTAGGATTCTGTGGGAGGCAAGGGATGAGATTGCAGAGCCTTTGGCGTTGATCTTTGGGTCCTCACTGTCCACGGGGATGGTGCCAGAGGACTGGAGAATGGCGAATGTTGTTCCTCTGTTTAAGAAAGGGAATAGAAATGACCCTGGTAATTATAGACCGGTTAGTCTTACTTCGGTGGTTGGTAAATTGATGGAAAGGGTCCTTAGGGATGGGATTTACGACCATTTAGAAAGATGCGGATTAATCCGAGATAGTCAGCACGGATTCGTGAAGGGCAAGTCGTGCCTCACAAATTTGATAGAATTTTTTGAGGAGGTAACTAAGTGTGTTGATGAAGGTAGGGCAGTTGATGTCATATACATGGATTTTAGTAAGGCGTTTGATAAGGTCCCCCATGGTCGGCTTATGATGAAAGTGAGGAGGTGTGGGATAGAGGGAAAGTTGGCCGATTGGATAGGTAACTGGCTGTCTGATCGAAGACAGAGGGTGGTGGTCGATGGAAAATTTTCGGATTGGAGGCAGGTTGCTAGTGGTGTGCCGTAGGGATCAGTGCTTGGTCCTCTGCTCTTTGTGATTTTTATTAATGACTTAGAGGAGGGGGCTGAAGGGTGGATCAGTAAATTTGCTGATGACACCAAGATTGGTGGAGTAGTGGATGAGGTGGAGGGCTGTTGTAGGCTGCAAAGAGACATAGATAGGATGCAAAGCTGGGCTGAAAAATGGCAAATGGAGTTTAACCCTGATAAATGTGAGGTGATTCATTTTGGTAGGACAAATTTAAATGTGGATTACAGGGTCAAAGGTAGGGTTCTGAAGACTGTGGAGGAACAGAGAGATCTTGGGGTCCATATCCACAGATCTCTAAAGGTTGCCAGTCAAGTGGATAGAGCTGTGAAGAAGGCCTATAGTGTGTTAGCTTTTATTAACAGGGGGTTGGAGTTTAAGAGCCGTGGGGTTATGCTGCAACTGTACAGGACCTTGGTGAGACCACATTTGGAATATTGTGTGCAGTTCTGGTCACCTCACTATAGGAAGGATGTGGAAGCGCTGGAAAGAGTGCAGAGGAGATTTACCAGGATGCTGCCTGGTTTGGAGGGTAGGTCTTATGAGGAAAGGTTGAGGGAGCTAGGGCTGTTCTCTCTGGAGCGGAGGAGGCTGAGGGGAGACTTAATAGAGGTGTATAAAATGATGAAGGGGATAGATAGAGTGAACGTTCAAAGACTATTTACTCGGGTGGATGGAGCTATTACAAGGGGGCATAACTATAGGGTTCGTGGTGGGAGATACAGGACGGATATCAGAGGTAGGTTCTTTACGCAGAGAGTGGTTGGGGTGTGGAATGGACTGCCTGCAGTGATAGTGGAGTCAGACACTTTAGAAACATTTAAGCGGTTATTGGATAGGCACATGGAGCACACCAGGATGATAGGGAGTGGGATAGCTTGATCTTGGTTTCAGATAAAGCTCGGCACAACATCGTGGGCCGAAGGGCCTGTTCTGTGCTGTACTGTTCTATGTTCTATGGGAAAGGGGGAGTTTCAGAATGTGGGAAAGGAGTTTATAAGCAGTTCCAGAGTTTGGGAAAAATGGTTCAGTGGGAGATTCTAGAATGTGGGAAAAGGAATTGGGGTTCCAGACTCTAGAGGGAGGGGTAAGCGGGACTTCCAGAATGTGGGGAACGGAATTTGGAGAATTTCAAAATGTGGAAAATTGGGATGCAGCAGGAGTTCCCAATTTGGGGAAAGGGATTTGGGGGGGGGGGATTCCAGAGCGTCGAGACAAGCTGGCTGAAGCCTCTATCGCAGATGGCGGAGCAGAGGGAGAACTGAACATGTAGTCCTTTAGCTAACCCATCGAACTTCTGAAGCCAAGGACCACAGAGTTTTGCTTGCCAAGAATTGCATTTGTAACACAATCTGTTTTTAAGATTTGCTGCATGAAAGCCAACTCTCCCACACACAGTGTTTACAACTAACATGGAATCCTTCTGTTGACGGTGGTTCATCCCAGGCACTGAAAAGGAACAATTATTGCTGCCGGCAATTGGCTACATGGAAGAGATGGAGAGGATTCAATGGCAGGAGCTGTGAGTCAAACCCATTCTTCTACAAGGAGCTCATGCTGCCTCTGCAGTACACCACTTCAGCATTCAGTTGAAACACAGCATAAATTATTAACTCACATACCACACATCTGCTAGATTTGATTGATACCAGAGCTTCAAGTTTTAGGTGTCCAAATCACCAACAACCTGTCCTTGTCCTGCCACGTTGACGTTACAGTTAAGAAAGCCCACCAACGCCTCTACTTTCTCAGGAGGCTAAGGAAATTTGGCATGTCAGCTACGACTCTCATCAACTTTTACAGATGCACCATAGAAGAATCATAGTCATAGAGGTTTGACGAGAGGTTAGAAAGTATTCTTTCTGATTGTATCACAGCTTGGTCTGGCTCCTGCTCTGTTCAAGGCCACCAGAAACTATTAAGGGTTGTGAATGTAGCCCAGTCCACCACGCAAACCAGCCTCCCATCCATTAACTCCATCTACACTCCCTGCTGCCTCGGCAAAGCAGCCAGCATAATCAAGGACTCCACGCGCCCCGAACCTTCTCTCTTCCACCTTCTTCTGTCGGGAAAAAGATACAAAAGTATGAGGTCACACACCAACCAACTCAGGAGCAGATTCTTCCTTGCTGCCATCAGACCTTTTACTGGACCTACTTTATATTAAGATGATCTTTCTCTACACCCCAGCTATTGCTCTTTGTGGGACCTCACTGCCTGCAATGTGTCTGCTGTGTTTGATTCATCGCAATACTTCAAAACTAGTTAATTGGCTGCAAGGCACTTTGGGCTATCCTTGAAGTTATGAAAGGTGCTCTATAAATGACACAATGGATAACACTGCTGCCTCACAGCGCCAGGGATCCAGGTTCGATTCCAGCCTTGTGTGACTGTCTCTGTGGAGTTTGCATGTTCTCTCCGTATATGCGTGGATTTCCTCCGGGTTTTTCGGTTTTCTCCAACAGTCATAGAGTCATAGAGGTTTACAGCATGGAAACAGGCCCTTCGGCCCAACTTGTCCATGCCACCCTTTTTTTTAAACCCCGAAGTTAGTGCCAATTGCCCGCATTTGGCCCATATCCCTCTATACCCATCTTACCCATGTAACTATCTAAATGCTTTTTAAAAGACAAAATTGTACCCGCCTCTACTACTACCTCTGGCAGCTCGTTCCAGACACTCACCACACTCTGTGTGAAAAAATTGTCCCTCTGGACACTTTTGTATCTCTCCCCTCTCACCTTAAACCTATGCCCTCTAGTTTTAGACTTCCTACCTTTGGGAAAAGTTATTGACTATCTAGGTGATCTATGCCCCTCATTATTTTATAGACCTTTATAAGATCACCCCTCAGCCTTCCACACTCCAGAGAAAAAAGTCTCAGTCTATCCAGTCTCTCCTTATAACTCAAACCATCAAGTCTCGGTGGCATCCTAATAAATCTTTTCTGCACTCTTTCTAGTTTAATAATATCCTTTCTATAATAGCGTGACCAGAACTGTACACAGTATTCCAAGTGTGGTCTTACCAATGTCTTGTATAACTTCAACAAGACGTCCCAACTCCTGTATTCAGTATTCTGATCAATAAACCAAGCATGCTGAGCAAGCCGTAGTGTAGGTTAGGTGGATTGGCCATGCTAAATTGCCCCTTAGAGTCCCAAGGTGTGTAGGTTAGGAGGATTAGCGGGATAAATGAGCGGAGTAGGGCAGGTGGTGGATCTGAGTACAATGCTCTGTCGGAGAGTCGGTGCAGACCCAATGGGCTGAATGGCCTCTGTCTGCACTGTAGGGATTCTATGATGAATGCAACTTTCATTCTGTATCTCAAAGAGTTAAGATTCATGTTTAATAACCTTCCTGTTCATGGGTTTCCCGGCAGCAGAGACGGCTCACATTGCACCATCGTCGGCTGGCCTTACTTCCGCTCCTATGTCTTATGGTCTTATGGTCTTATGGATCTTCCAGTCCCACTGAAGTCAATGGCCATTTGTGTTGCTCACTGCCATGGAACCTTTGGCGGGACTTGAAGATCCTGCCAGTGGGAAGGGCTGGAAAATCACGCCCTTAGCTTCAGACTTCAGAACAGATATATTTCTGGTACAATATCATGGTGTCATCTCCCCCATGTTACACAAACCGTAAATCTGGGATTGGAATGGAAAAGCATGATATGAGAACAGTTTGAGTCACATTGTATTATGGTGCAAAATATCACAACCCAACGTTATGCAGATCCACAGGAAAGTTTTGCCCTGACTCATACTAGGAGATAATAAATAAACTATTGAAAACATTTCAAAACACAGAGTCTGAGCTTTAGGTTTTGTACAAGTGCCTAGAATGTCCAGGCTTATTTGATGTACAGAGGTCTAAAAGAGCTTTAGAGTACTTAACCGTGGGACACTTTTACTATTGAATATAAAACCTCCATTACAAATAATAACTTGGGACAGGATTCTCCAATCTTGTTCGTCCCTGCCCCACTGCCAGCGAGAATGGAGAGTGTGGTACTGAGCGACACTGGAGAATGTGGCGCTTAGCGACACTGGAGAATGTGGCACTCAGTGAGACTCAGACCATAGGACAGAATTAGGCCACTTGGCCCATCGAGTCTTCTCCGCCATTCAATCATGACTGATTTTTTTCTCATCCCCATTCTCCTGCCTTTTCCCCATAACCTCTGATCCCCTTATCAATCAAGAACCTATCTATCTCTGTCTTAAAGACACTCAATGACCTGGCCTCCACAGTCTTCTGCGGCAAAGCGTTCCACAGATTCATCACTCTCTGGCTGAAGAAATTCCTCCTCGTCTCTGTATTAAAGAATCATCCCTTTAGCCTGAGGTTGTGCCCTATGGTTCTAGTTCTTCCTACTAGTGGAAACATCCTCTCCACGTCCACTCTATCCAGGCCTCGCAGTATCCTGTAAGCTTCAATAAGATCCCCCCTCATCCTTCTAAACTCCAATGAGTACAGACCCAATTTCCTCAACCGTTCCTCTTACAACAAGCTCTTCATTCCAGGGATCATTCTTGTGAACCTCCTCTGGATCCTTTCCAAGGCCAGCACATCCTTCCTTAGATATGGGGTCCAAAGCTACTCACAATACTCCAAATGGGGTCTGACCAGAGCCCTATACAGCCTCAGAAGTACATCCCTGCTCTTGTATTCTAGCCCTCTCAGCATGAATGCGAACATTGCATTTGTCTTTCTAATTGCCGAGTGGAGAATGTGGCACTCAGCGACGCTGGAGAATCCCAGCCGCAGGCGAGGTCGGAGGTTTTTGGCGCTGGTCTTTATGCAAGGTTTCTCTGCCATCCGCTCCTTAAAAGAAAGAGTTACAGTTGATGAGGTAGAGGTGCGCTAATATGTGGTTTAATAGTTTCCAAAGGTTGGATTCACCATCTCAATCAATTAATTCGAGGGAGGTGTTTCCATCTTCCACAACACAAAGGAAAGGTTCTCACATCCTGGCTGGTCCCATTAAGCAATTTCTCGGTTTTGAAATTCTCATCCTGGATTTTAATCCTCTCCTTGACCTTATCCTTCCTCCAGTCCCACGGCCCTCCCAAGGTATCTGTGTTCCTCAAATTCTGTCCTCTTGTGCATCCCCAATTTGAATGGCTCCACCATTGATGGCCGTGCCTTCTGTTACCTTGGGCCCAAGCTCTGGTATTCTTTCCCTTCACCTCATTGCCTTTCTACCTCATTTTCCTTCTTAATACACTCCTTAAAATCTACCTCTTTACCCAAGCATTTGATCATCTAACCTAATATCACTTTAAGTGTCTCAGTGTCGTACTTTGCATTTTAAATCTCCTGCACAGCATTTTGGGACTTTAGTAATAGAACCTTAGAATCCCTCGAGTGCAGAAGGAGGCCATTCGGCCTATCAGGTCTGCACTGACTCTCCGAACGAACATCTTACCCAGGCCCACACCCCTGTCTAATCCCCATAAATCCGCACAATGGCTAATCCATCTAACTTACACATCTTTGGACACAAAGGGGCAATTTAGCATGGCCAATCCATCTAGCTTGCACATCTTTGGACTGTGGGAGGAACACAGAGCACCCGGAAGAAACCCACGCAGACGACGGGGAGAATGTACAGACTCCGCACAGACAAGTCACCCAAGGCTGGAATCAAAGCTGGATCCCTGGTGCTGTGAGGCAGCAGTGCTAACCACTGTGCCACCATGCCTGCCCATAATGTTAAAGATGCTACAGCAATACAAGTTGTTGTTGTCTCACACATATCAATAGAATGGTGGGAGGTGTCTGTCGAAGGGGCCATTTTAAACTATCTGACTGGGTGGGAAACTATGGGTGGGATGGTTTTACATCCGGATATTGCTCTCCATTGATTTCAATAGGGAATAGAATCAGGCTGGATAGAAAGCCAGGGTCACACCCGACCCTATCAGTTCCCAGGTGTGCGGGGCCTCAAGTACCAGATGATGCTGTTTATGAATGAGGTGGGCAAGGTGTGTGGGGGGAGGGAGGTGGGGGAGGGTGGAGGGAGGGAAGGTAAAGGAAACAGATGAAGGCGGGTTAAACACTTCAGATGCAGCTTTGAAAAGATTATACGACAGAGATTTAAGAAAGAATCTGACCTTTTTTCGAGAAAATGTGTGTGTCTGATGGCAATCTAACTTGATGGTTCTTTCCAGCAGACACTGGATAGTGGTCGCCAGTGGGGTTGCCAATTCAGGCTGGAAATATTCCTCAAGGTTTCATGACATGCCTTCCCAACTCCCAATTGTTGCATCCCCTCAAACTATTCCAGCTATCAATATTTTGGGGTGGGATTATCTCCCCCACCCCCCCTCCCCCGCACCCCTCATTGTGGCATGTTTTGTGGAAGTGGTCCACCATCGGAGTGGTGGGATCTTCCAGCCCCACTGCTGTCAATGGGGCTTCCTGTTAAATGTGCTCTTTGCCACTGAGGCAACCTTGGCTGCGGTGGTGTGGAGTGAGGTGGAGGCTGCTGTGAGGGGTGGTGGGGGGTTGCCAGCAGCAGGACTGGAAGGAATGACTGGAAAATCAGGCCCTTCAGATCTAACAGCCTGCAGAGAAAAGGAATAAAACTTTTCCTTTTAATGCCCCCTATAAATTTAAAGCCCCAGCAGACTAATCTTAAATTCCTGTAGTTTGCTGGACTAGATTGGCAAGCCTAGGGGCACAATTGGTGCCATGTGGTTGAACATAGAACATTACAGCGCAGTACAGGCCCTTCGGCCCTCGATGTTGCGCCGACCTGTGAAACCAATCTAAAGCCCATCTAACCTACACTATTCCAATATCATCCATATGTTTATCCAATGACCATTTAAATGCCCTTAATGTTGGCGAGTCCACTACTGTTGCAGGCAGGGCATTCCACGCCCTTACTACTCTCTGAGCAAAGAACCTGCCTCTGACATCTGTCCTATATCTCTCACCCCTCAATTTAAAGCTATGTCCCCTCGTGCTAGCCATCACCATCCGAGGAAAAAGGCTCTCACTGTCCGCCCTATCTAATCCTCTGATCATCTTGTATGCCTCTATTAAGTCACCTCTTAACCTTCTCTCTAACGAAAACAGCCTCAAGTCCCTCAGCCTTTCCTCATAAGACCTTCCCACCATACCAGGCAACATCCTGGTAAATCTCCGCTGCACCCTTTCCAATGCTTCCACATCCTTCCTATAATTCAGCGACCAGAACTGTACGCAATACTCCAGAGTTTTGTACAGCTGCAACGTGACCTCATGGCTCCAAAACTCAATTCCTCTACCAATAAAAGCGAACACACCGTACGCCTTCTTAACAACCCTATCAACCTGGGTGCCAACTTTCAGGGATCTATGCACATGGACACCGAGATCTCTCTGCTCATCCACACTACCAAGTATCTTACCATTAGCCCAATACTCTGTATTCCTGTTACTCCTTCCAAAGTGAATCACCTCACACTTTTCCGCATTAAACTCCATTTGCCACCTCTCAGCCCAGCTCTGCAGCTTATCTATGTCCCTCTGTAACCTGCAAGATCCTTCCGCACTGTCCACAACACCTCCGCCTTTAGTGTCATCCGCAAATTTACTAACCAATCCTTCTACGCCCTCATCCAGGTCATTTATAAAAATGACAAACAGCAGTGGTCCCAAAACAGATCCTTGCAGTCCACCACTAGTAACTGAACTCCAGGATGAACATTTCCCATCAACCACCACCCTCTGTCTTCTTACAGCTAGCCAATTCCTGATCCAAACCGCTAAATCACCCTCAATCCCATGCCTCCGTATCTTCTGCAATAGCTTACTGGGGGGAACCTTATCAAACGCTTTACTGAAATCAATATACACCACATCAACTGCTTTACCTTCATCCACCTCTTTGGTCACCTTCTCAAAGAACTCAATAAGGTTTGTGAGGCACGACTTACCCTTCACAAAACCGTGTTGACTATCCCTAATCAAATTATTCCTTTCTAGATGCTTATAAATCCTATCTCTTATAATCCTTTCCAAAACTTTGCCCACAACAGAGGTAAGGCTCACTGGTCAATAATTACCAGGGTTGTCTCTACTCCTCTTTTTGAACAAGGGGACAACATTTGCTATCCTCCAGTCTTCTGGCACTATTCCTGTCGACAATGACGACATAAAGATTAAAGCCATAGGCTCTGCAAACTCCTCCGTGGCCTCCCAGAGAATCCTAGGATAAATCCCATCCGGCCCAAGAGACTTATCTATTTTCACACTTTCCAGAATTGCTAACACCTCCTCCTTGTGAACCTCAATCCCGTCTAGTCTAATAGCCTGTATCTCAGTATTCTCCTTGACAACATTGTCTTTTTCCTGTGTGAATACTGACGAAAAATATTCATTTAGCCCCTCTCCTATCTCTTCGGACTCCACGCACAACTTCCCACTCCTGTCCTTGACTGGCCCTAATCTTACCCTAGTCATTCTTTTATTCCTGACATACCTATAGAAAGCTTTAGGGTTTTCTTTGATCCTACCTGCCAAAGACTTCTCATGTCCCCTCCTGGCTCTTCTTAGCTCTCTCTTTAGGTCCTTCCTGGCTAACTTGTAACTCTCAAGCGCCCTAACTGAGCCTTCACGTCTCATCTTTACATAAGTCTCCTTCTTCCTCTTCACAAGAGATTCAACTTCTTTAGTAAACCAGTTGAGGAAATGAGATGACTGGACTGCAGAAATGTGGAATTTTGGAGAATGAGACGCACAAAGGCAGTATGTGTTTGACACAGAGAGAGAGACAGAGACAGAGACAGTGCAAATGGGACCTGCAGAGACAGGCCACTGTACAAATTGGCACTAGTCCAGCTCATTTTTCAATATTTCGCAGACAGTAATAAATTAAACCTCTTTTGTCAGAGGCCCTGATATCCACTGTTTCACAATCCACAGCCATTTCTGTCTCTGCGCTTAGCGACTCCCAAATAATTCTCCTGCTTTTTTCTTGCTTTTTTTTTAATTGCGTGTGTCTGCCTATAATTCCGTGGCTTTATAATGGGTACAGTAACAGGGCACACCTCGCTGTACAGCGGGGACTCTTTTGTATTCATTGATTGGGAGTTTCCACATTGTACTGCAGACAGGAAAGAGACAAAAACATGAATTAATGGTTTACTATTCTCAATATGTGTTGGGCCATGTCTCCCGATTGGTTTCGGTTGCCTGAGGCGGCCAGAGGGAAATTTTCCAGTTATTTTTGGGTCCTTTATTTTAACTCCCCCCAAGTAGAGATGGGCGGGTGGTTGCAGGGAAGCTGGTGGAAGAAGTGTTTAACCAAGATGTCCCTGGAGTGGGGCAGGCATGAAGGACAACGAGTCTTTTCTTGTCGTCACCTTCTTTTGTTTGTGTAGAGTACAACAGATACCCTGTAGCATGCTGGATGCATGACATCAGCTGGACAAACCCACTGAGGCAGTTATAGTCCATAGTGCGCTAAATTCATATAAACCTGCAGTAAAGTCCACAGTGAGTACAGATTGTTCAAAGTTCAACCCAATGTCTGTAGAAAATATTACCTGACCTACCACGGTACCTCACACTGAGAATGAAAAGCAAAACCAAATAAAAAGTGCTCACGGATTGAAGCCAGCCCTCATTTTATAAATTCTGAGTTCTTCCTTTAGTTTTAGCCAATACTTTGATTTTGTATGATCAGCTTGTGGTCAAGTTACACATTGGGAAACAGGGAAATAGAATTTGTTGAAATTTGCTGTCACTTACAAGACTACGGACCAAGTGCTGGGAAAATGGAATTAGAACAGATAGGGGCGAGCATAGATGGGTCAAAGGGCCTCTTTCTGTGCTGTAGAGCTCTGATATGAATTCTATGCAGAACAGAGGTAGTTGGAAGATAGAAAGCTTGAGGTGCTACAGTGGCACCACTGATGGGATGATGTAATTGCAGTGCGTTAGTTTATTTATTATCAGTGTCACACATAGCCTTAGTGTAATGACTTCAGTCAGGCCATTGAGGTTGGCCTATTGGAATATGAACTCCCTGATCAAGGGGTCAATTGATGGGCCAATCAGGGATCTCTTCCTTGTATATAACCGGGACTGTCAGTTCCTCTGGCACCCCCGAAGGTAGACTGCTGACTGATAGCACTCTGTGTACTGCTGTTAGAGTTTGTAAATAAAGGGACTTCTGCCTCTGAAAATTTTTGCACTTACATTAACACTGCAATGAAGTTATTGTGAAAATCCCCTAGTCGCCACACATTCCAGTGACTGTTTGTGTGCACTGAGGAAGAATTTAGCGTGGCCAATGCACCTAACCAGCATGTCTTTTGGACTGTGGGAGGAAACTGGAGCACCCGAGGAAATCCACGCAGACACAGGGAGAACGTGCAGACTCCAAATAGGCAAGATATGACATGCCGGAGTCTGATCTTAAACAGCCTCGTCGCCAGTTTTGTTCCTTACTGTTATGTTTTGGGGCTTTAGCCTCTTCTGCAGCAAAGAGCGAAAGAATAGGTAGCCAAATGGTGGATTACTGAACCAACAAGTGAGAGTTCATCGATATAGATGTTGCTTCATCACCATCTAAGATGGAAGAAAGATAGAACTCTGTGAATGCCTCTGTTGCTGTCACAGAGATGTCATATGACCAATTGCAAAGAGATATATTGCCTTACAATACATACCCTTTACTTCAGTAGTACGACAACAAATTTTGAAACATTAATGATTACCCAGTATGAACATCAGTTACATTACCAATTATTATTACCTACCTATGTATAATTGATATGAGGGTCTTTTTGGTGGACACAGTGTGACAAATTTATATCGGCAGATCCCAATATAAATGTAGATGTAAAAGTTTATAATGAAAAGTGTCTTCTGACATGCTTTTAATATATTATTGCTGCCCTGATATATATTACATTTACCTCTGTCTTTATCTTCCTAAAGTATGCCATTTTTACATAGGTTGCTCTTACTTCCTGTATGCAAACTTGTGAAGCAGATATTTTGAAGGAGAGTTGCAATTTTAGCAGACGCTAGATGTTGCTGGAGATCCTACCCCTCCAACTCCCAGGCCACTGACACTCTGCTGGTCACAATCCGACCCTGCAGCCTCTCTGCCTATCGATCCTCAGCTGACAAATTACTGTCATCTAAAATTTCTGCATGCCTCCCTCTGGCCTTGAACATGTCACTGCTGGGCTCCAGTTCTCACACCTGTCCTATCTCTTTGGTCTTGAGCTAGTTCCTTCTAACTATTTTCCAGCTCTTTGGCGCCTTAATCCTGCATGTTCATAGGAATTAGGAGCAGAAGCAGGCAAATTCAGCCCTTCGAGCCTGCTCCACCATTCATTCAGATCATGGCTGATCTCTCTCTGGTCTCAAATCCACCTCCCATATCCCCTTATCCTTTCTTTATAAAAATATATCCATCTCCTTCTTGAAACCACTCAACGATTCGGACTCCACCGCGCTACGGGGCAGCGAGTTCCACAAATTCACCACCCTCTGCGAGAAGTAGCCCCTCCTTATCTCAGTGTTAGATCTGCAGCCTCTCAACCTATACCTGCGACCTCTTGTTCTAGATTGCCCCATAAGAGAAAACATTTGGTCTACGTTTATTTTATATACACCTATCTGATCCCCTCTCACACTTCTCTCCTCATCTTTCTTCATATGTCAATCCCTTCATCCCTGGAGTCAATCTGTTGAAACTCCTCTGATCTGCCTCCAATGCCACCACATCACCTCACTGGGCCCTATTGCCTCCCATTCTGTTTCTTCCCTGCTAGTGCCACTGTTTTTGATCCTCATTGGCTCCCACTTCAACAAAAGCTTCTCATTCCTTCCTCAGTTTTAATACCTCCTTCTCTGGTCTCCAAATTTTAATCCCTCCTTCCGTCTGTCGTCCAATTTTATTGCCCCTCCCCTTCATGTCTTTAGCTCCATGCTCTCTGGCACCAATCAGGCAGGAGAGTTTCTCCCTCATCCAGATCTGAATGGATCGGCCCGTCCCTCCCCCGCCATTCATCAATTCCAATCTTATGGAAAGTACCAAGGGAGAAAGAGAGATCCAGAAACACAAAAGGACAAATCCACAACTGATGACTGAGGGGGAGGGAGACAGAAACACAAAAGAAGAAAAGGGGGAGAAGTAGAGAAGAAGCCAAACCAATGAGCAATGGGACATTGAGACAAAGACCCTCTTGAAGATGAGAGCTAGCTCCAAGGGTGACCATATTTTTCAACTTACTTACAGTAAGTTGAAATATATGTATATATGTATGTTTTGAATCTAATATATGCCAATCATACTTCAGAATGTCAACAGTTAGGGGAAAAAAAGTGAGAGTTAATTTCCTACTGCCACCCCGCCCCGACCATTTGTCTTTTCTTGTCCATTTACAAGTAGCTTTCGAGCTAGTCTACTTCCTTTAGCAGATAGCAATCTTATTGTCCTCAACATGTGTCTATTTAGACTATCAACCCCAGCAATTTCCTCAAATGGATAGGTTGAATGTATCAAATCATAGAATGATACAGCAGAGGAGGAGATTATTATACCCCGTCATACCTCTCTTCGTTTGCAGCCGTGTAATTTTTCCCCTTCAAGTACAGTATTTATCCAATTCTCTGATCCTGTTTTTTTTATTCATTTGTGGGGCATGGGTATCGCTGGCTGGCCAGCATTTATTGCCCATCCCTAGTTGCCCTTGCTCAGAGAGCATTTGAGAGTCAACCGCATTGCTGTGGATCTGGAGTCACAGGTAGGCCAGACCAGGTAAGGATGGCAGATTTCCTTCCTTAAAGGACATGAGTGAACCAGAGGGTTTTTCTGACAATCGACAATGGTTTCATGGTCATCTGTAGATTCTTAATTCCAGATTTGTTTATTGAATTCAAATTCCACCATCTGCCATGGCGGGATTCGAACCCGTGTTCCCAGAATATTAGCTGAGTTGTTGGATTAATAGACTAGTGATAATACCACTAGGCCATTGCCTCCCCGCGGAACCACATGAACGCAGCCAGTGTGTACATGTGAAAGTGTAAGCCCAGCACATCACTGTCAAACTGCAGATGTTGCACTCTGCTTGCTACCAAGGCAAAACAATCTCAACAGTCAAGGACAGAGAAACCAGTTACTTCTTCCAGTGGCCTCCTGCCACAGAGCTTGGATTTTACAAGTCCTTTCCAATTTGCAAAGTCCCCTCATCAAATCACAGTTAGGTTTTCATGTGAGATTGTGTTTAAGAACATAAGAACATAAGAACATAAGAAATAGGAGCAGGAGTAGGCCATCTAGCCCCTCGAGCCTGCCCCGCCATTCAATAAGATCATGGCTGATCTGAAGTGGATCAGTTCCACTTACCCACCTGATCCCCATAACCCCTAATTCCCTTACCGATCAGGAATCCATCTATCCGTGATTTAAACATATTCATCGAGGTAGCCTCCACCACTTCAGTGGGCAGAGAATTCCAGAGATTCACCACCCTCTGAGAGAAGAAGTTCCTCCTCAACTCTGTCCTAAACTGACCCCCCTTTATTTTGAGGCTGTGCCCTCTAGTTCTAGCTTCCTTTCTAAGTGGTTTACCTAATAATAATTTGATTTCCCAGTATTATACATTAGAGCTGTACTTCAACAGCATAATAGTACATTTTTCACTGCACTGTGTTGCTATCCTGTCATTTTAGCAATGTTGTGTTATCCACCTTACAAGGGGCAACAGCACAGCGAAATCCACTCATGCAGGTTCATAAAAATGGCCTTTTTTCTGGTTTTATTAAGTCCATTTCATTTCCAAGCCCTTCAGGAACTAACAGGTCAATGAATCCCAAGGTCATAACAGTGGACAATTTGAGAAGGGATCTAGGATTGCTCTTAGACAGACACACGCAGTTGCGATCTGCTGATACCCTTTCTTCACATTTCAATCTGTTTCTGGATATGCCAGTGTGAGTCAAGCTCACCTAAATGTTGTCCAGGCCCAATGCCAGTTTGTCAAGAACCTTGTAGCCCATTCAAGTCTCCAATTCCAATTCTCTTCCTATACCTAGTGGCGCATTAAGGCAGTCTTTCTACTGTTCCGTAGATAGTTATTCCAGGAACAGGTCACTAGTCTGTCACCAGAGGCTTAAAGCTTGAAGGAAACCACCCCACATCAAACATGGCCGACTAGGAGTCTCTCCTGCTCTTACTGCCAGCCATTGACATGTTGGAAGGATTTGCAGGTTGACAGTCAATGTTATAAACCTACACTCCTTGGCCATCAAGTTCTGGAGTGGGACTTGAACCCAGAGCTACTGACTCAAAGGCAGGGATGTTACCCACTGCACCACAAGAACTCCACTGAAGTGTAATGATTTCAATCTGGCCATTTGGGTTGGCCTATTGGAGTATGAGCTCTCTGGTTAAGGATCCAATTGAGGGGCCAATCAGGGAGTCTTTGCCTTGTACTTAACTGGGTGTGTCAGTTCCTCTGACACCCCCGGAGGTAGACTGCTGACTGCGAGCACTCTGTGTACTGCTGTTAGAGTTTGTAAATAAAGGGATTTTGGTGAAGGGACTTTTGCCTCTTAAGACTTATCACATTCTGCCAATCTGTATTTTTTATTCTCAATCTAGAGATCTTTAGTATTGTTGTTGTCCTCCGAGTGCCATGCTGTGTGGCAGAGGAATCCATGGTCTTCTCAATATTCCAGTCACAGCAACAGTGGATGACCTTGTTGTTGGAGGCTAGTCTTTAATGTTGCTTAACTGCACCCTTCGCTGTCAGCCTCTTGCTCTTGTATAGGGTGAGTTTTAATCTGTGCTCAAGTGCCAGGCAACAGCTTTTGAACTTGCTAAGGAATCTTGGGGGAGCGAGGCCCAAGTGGAGACTTGTGGCTTTTGGACACCATTTTATCTTGCCTGACATTGCTGTTTGTAATGAAGACCTTTTGGTGGATGGGGGCCTGAGATTTTTCTAGCTGCAAGTGAGGTCTGCAATGCCATATTTATAAATAGAGAATTTTACATCAATTGATGATAGTTTAATGGTCACCATTACTGAGATTAATTTTCAATTCCAGATTTATTAACTGAAGTTAAATTCAGTGCCATGTGGCATTGCCTGGGCCTCTGGATTACTAGTTCAGTGACATTACCACTGCGCCATCATCTCCCCACCCCCCTCAAATGATATATCATAAAGCATTGCCAAGGAGGTGTGCATGGAGCTCGGGGGACTCGCACAGGAAGAGGGACAAGAGGTGGGGGGAGGTCGTTGATGGCAGACTTGAGGAGGCACATTTTGAAAAGAATTCTGAAGATGCGGGCAAAGGGGCTTAGCAAGAGAATTCTAATGTACATGGTGCATGGTGGCTCTGAGCTTTGCTGCCAGAAGTGGGCTAGAAGTAGGTATTTTTAAAAATTAACTTGCGGAACATGGGCGTCACTGTCTGGCCAGCATTTATCGCCCATCCCTAGTTGCCTGAGGGCAGTTGAGAATCAACCACATTGCTGTGGCTCTGGAGTCACATGTAGGCCAGACCAGGTAAGAACGGCAGATTTCCTTCCCTGAAGGACATTAGTGACAGTAAGAAGTTTAACAACACCAGCTTCATACAACTGGGGATGTTTACAACAACTGGGGTGTTTACCCCAGTCCAACGCCGGCATCTCCACATCAGGACATTAGTGACCCAGATGGGTTTTTCCGACAATCGACAATGGTTTCATGGTCATCATTAGACACTTAATTCCAGATATATTTTATTGAATTCAAATTCCACCATCGGACATGGCGGCTCTCCAAGAACATTACCTGAGTCTTTGGATTAATAGTCTCGCAATAATTATCACTAGGCCAGCGCCTCTCCTGGGGTGCACTGTCAGCGAGGTGTGTGCTAGAGTGCAGAGGGTGAAGCAGATTGGTGAGCAGCGAGGCCCCCAGTGAATTTGGAATTAAGATTGGGATTTTAAAGTTGATGTGTTGAGAAGAGGGCGGGGAGAAGCAACGAAGGTTAATAATGCCAAAATTGTTTCGAATTTTGAGACCTAGAATGGATGAGGACATGAGTGGCAGAGACCCGGATAAGCTGGACTCTAGGTAAAATGGAGCTAGAGAATGCAATGGGTTGTTCAGGTCCAGAGGTATCAAAGGTGTGGTATTTCTCCAGATGTGGTAGGGATACAGGTGAGTGATGCTATGAAGCCGGATACTGGTGGTCTTGGTGATAGATTTGGATGTGGGATTTGTAGCTCAGCTGAGGGTTGAACAGGACATTGAGATGGTGCATGGTCATGTGATCACTGATCGCTAATCGAGTTGTTGGTATTTGGAAGTTTAAAGTTTATTTATTAGTGTCACAAGTAGGCTCACATTAACACTGCAACGAAGTTACTGTGAAAATCCCCTAGTTGTCACACTCCGGCACATGTTCGGGTACACTGAGGGGGAATTTGGCATGGCCAGTGCACATAACCAGCATGTGTTTCGGACTGTGGGAGGAAACCGGAGCACCCGGAGGAAACCCACGCAGACACAGGGAGAACGTGCAAACTCCGCACAGACAGTGACCCAAGCTGGGAATCGAACCCGGGTCCCTGGTGCTCTGAGGCCGCAGTGCTAACCACTGTGCCACCGTAAGTACAAGAGAAACGCCGGCTGCATTGGCTGCAGTCTTCCCACGTTATAATATCAGCACTGAGGTGCTTCAGTGAAGAACTGAAACGCATCCTCATTTTGGACAACATTTTATGAAACAACATGCGCATTGTTTGTTTCAAAGGTTCCAGCTCAATGGAGTCTGCAGTGCGGGGATTCCTGCAGGGTGTTTCTACAGAAGCAGTAGTGCAAAATCACTGAAACTCCGACTCCGGGTCCTTATTTCAGATCTCAATCCTCATTGTCATTCACACTTGACTTCCCCTCAACATATTCTTCTCTCTCTCTAAGTGGCCTCGACAGTTAAGAACGTCTTGTGCTAGTGGAGAGCTCTACCTCAGGGTATGGGCAAGTCTCACCCAGTCTAAGCCGACTTCCATCACCTATGTACGTGCATCTGGATTTCAGCTTCTGTCAACTTATTGCAGCCTCCCTTTTTGATGTGAGGAGTCACTCATCAGCTGCACAAACAAATTATTTTCTAGGTGTTGCCTCAACTGACATCTGGGAAACAGGTACATTAATTACATTCAGTTTTCCTTTCTCCGTGGTGGGGGCGGGAAGGTAATGAAGGGAAGTGACAAGATAATCACGCGAGCGAGTAATCAAGACTGACACTGCAAAGAGGATAGGTGAGCGTTCAAGGGTAGACTGGAAAACCCTACGTGACGGCCATCGCTCGAGGAAAAGAGCAGCTAGTGCGGCAAGGTATATGACAAGGTTGCGGATAGAACAGAAGGAAGACGGGTTCCATTATATGGCCCACTGTCAATGAGTTAACGCGACGAGGTGTGCAAAAAGAAAGACTTGCATTCATATAGCCCCTTTTCATGACCGCAGGGCATCCCAAAGCATGGTGACAGCACAGTGCTTAGCACTGCTTCCTCACAGCGCCAGGGCTGGGGGTTCAATTCTGGCCTCAAGGAACAACGAGCAAAGAAAAGTACATGATGTGGAGATGCCGGTGTTGGACTGGGGTGGGAACAGTAAGAAGTCTCACAACACCAGGTTAAAGTCCAACAGGTTTATTTGGAATCACGAGCTTTTGGAGCGCTGCTCCTTCATCAAGTTGACACTGCAAACATGTCACACTACATGTAACTCCCTGCTAACTGAAGCAATTCACAGCTCTTTAATCTCCGATTATCCCTCCCTCCACTCCATTGTCTGTACCTGTAAAGACTTGATTACCTGTAAAGCACAGGACCAGGCCCTTCGGCCCTCCAAGCTCATGCTGATCACGATGCTCTAACTAAACTAAAAAAAAACCTTTTCTGCCCTTACTCAGTCCGTATCCCTCTATTCAGTCTCTATTCATTTACCCATCCAGTGATTGTGTGGAGTCTGCACATTCCCCCCATGTCAGCGTGGGTTTCCTCCCAGTGCTCCGGTTTCCTCTCACAGTCCGAAGGATGTGCGGTGTTAGGTTGATTGGCCGTGCTAAGTTGCCCCTTAGGATTAAATTTAAAGTTTATATATTAATGTCACAAGTAGGCTTACATTAACACTGCAATGAAGTTACTGTAAAAATCCCCTAGTCGCCACACTCCGGCGCCTGTTCGGGCCCCTGAGGGAGAATTTAACATGGCCAATGCGTGTCCTTCGGACTGTGGGAGGAAACCGGAGCACCCGGAGGAAACCCGCGCAGACATGGGGAGAAAGTGCAAACTCCACACCGACAGCGACCCAAGCTGGGAATCAAACCTGGGTCCCTGTGAGGCAGCAGTGCTAACCACTGTGCCACCATGCCGCAGGGTAAATATGTGGGGTCACAGGGATGGGGCCTGGGTGGGATTGTTGTCGGTGCAGACTCGATGGGCCGAATAGCCTCCTTCTGCACTGTAGGGATTCTGCGATTCTACAGCCATTGGTGTATTTTAGAGGTGTAGCCACTGCTAAAATGTAGGACACATGGCAGCCAGACCTATTTAAAATGGAGAAATCATTTTAAGGGCTTATGCAGACAGCGGCAAGGTCAAAAGGATGAGATAAATCAATAAATAGTTTTCAGTGATGCCGAGTTTGTGATTTAAAGATGGAAGAAAGCATGGTTACTGAGGATGATTATTGGCAGACCTCATACATTCACCATTCTTTCTTCCTGTTTCTCTCCAATCTTCTCACTCTTTATGTACAAACTGTATTTCTCTGTCACTTGAAGAAATGCTCTCAAATCCATGTTCGCTTGCTCTTAGTCCCGCCGGGGTCAGTCTGCCTGATTGCTGACATGGAAATCTTTTGTTTTGTTTCTATTTTGTCCTCTGCTTTTAATTTAAACCTTAAAGCTATGTGCTTGGCTGAGCAAGCTATTGAGATTTTGTTGGTGGTTTTTGAGGGGGGGGGGGTTTGGAATTGTGGGGAAGGTGGTGTTGGTAGGGGTGGGAGCTAGAGGGATCTGTCCTGTCTTGGATGTTGGCAGGAAGGGAAGAGTTACAAAAATAGCTGCCACTCGAGATCTTTAGACCTCAGAGAAATGAGGGAAGCGTGTCCGCATTTGGAGACAGAAGGCTCCTGTTAGCTTTAATTCTGGCTTTTTAAAAATCTTGTCTGTCACCAAGCTCCTTAAGAAATGGGAGTCTGATGCGATGCTCGAGTGGGATGTTTATCTTGCCGAGAACGCCATTCAAAATCACATCTGGAATCCATTGGAATCTTTTTTTTGGAAGATCACTGATGTAATGTTTGGCTAATGCGCTTGATGACCGAGAGGTTTAAACTGCGACCAAGAGAAAAAGTTTTTTTTTTACAGATGTGTTTTTAAGATTTGTTTTACTTACCAGCTGTTCTTTGTTCGGCTGTGAAAGTACTTACTGTGCAGTCAACAAACCTCTCAGACTCCCCATCAAATAGTAAATCTGCTTCTCCAGGATCTATGATTTTTGCTTTTTGCTTTGCGGGCAAGTTGGTGAAAGAGTCTCCAGCCTGTACCCATTAGCTGAACTCTTGGATCCTATAGGAAGGGTTCCAAAGAAGTGCTTTTATTTAATTTTTGGAAGGAGTCTACCCAAAGGCTGCTTCAAGAACATCATGAGCTGTAATCTTCCTGCCTTTTGGTTGTTCTTCACATGTATTTATTTACTTGTTTCACCATCTTCACACCCAGACCTCACCCAAAGCCTTCCCTGCTGACCTCATGTCACCTAAGGACAGGGCGAAGTTAGCTACTGAAGGGTGCGATGTTGCCTTTTGACATTTTTATGTTATCTATTTCAGAAGGGAAAAACAACTTCCATTCGTATAGCATCATCCATGACCCTGGGACATCCCAAAGTACAAGCACTGAAGTGTTGTCTCTGTTGTACGGCGGCCAATTTACACACAACCAACTCCCACAAACAGCGTTGTGATAATGATCAGATTACCTACTCCATTCAAATAAATATTAGTCAGGACATTTCTGCTCTTATTCAAAATAGCGCCATCTTTTATGACTTCCTGAAAGTGCAGACAGAATTTCGGTTGGACGTCTCAACCGAAAGTCAGCACCTTCTGTCCTGAAGGTGCGGTGATCCCTCAGCCCTGCGGTGAAGTGTTAACCTGTAACTTTTATGCTTGCAGTGTCAGGAGGGGGATCGAAACCCAGGGTTAGACAGGGTAGATTCAGAAAGAATGTTTCCGATGGTGGGGGAATCCAGAACTAGGTGGCCGTAGTTTGAGGATAAGGGGGTCAACCTTTTAGGACTGAGGTGAGGAGAAGTTTTTTCACTCAGCGAGTGGTGCATGTGTGGAATTTACTACCACAGGAAGTAGCCAAAACATTGTGTGATTTCAAGAAGAGCATTTTCCTCTAACTTCCTGTCTCCTCCTTCAAACCTACCTCTTTGGCTAAGAATGTAGCCATCCATCTGTACAACTCCCTCATTGACTCAGCACCAATTTCTGTCTGATTACACTTGTGTGAAGCGCTTTGGGTTGCTTTCCTAGGCTAAAGGTGCTGTATAAACATACATTGTTCTTGTGTTATAATACAGTACTGCGTGAACCAGTGATAGTTCTGCATTGGCTAGTAGGCCATTAAGTACCTAGATCCCAACACTTAAGATAGCCATCTTCTTCCTTTTGTGCAAACTGTTTCCAACAGAACTTTGTATTAATTTCTAACCCCTTATACCTGAGAAATAGATCCTCAAACTGCCCAGTTATGAGCCTGAACTGGGACCGTATGTTAGATTCTTTTCCTAAACTTGCCGATCAGTTCTGGTTCAGTAACCTTGCTTGTGGTCGCTCCACACTTAACCTGTTGTAGCAAATTCAAGGACCAGCCTTCTATTCTTGACTCCTAACAACTTCCTGGATTAGCTCATTGACTTCCGCTACAGCTCGTACTGACTGTCAGAATGCTGGCTCTGAGCTGAATTAATCATCTCTCCTTTCTCATGCAGTAATTTTCCTTTGAGAGCAAGGTGTTCAATGAATGCCTGGCCTGAAAGACTCCATGGATTAACTTTACTCAAGTGGTAGAGTAATAGATGTATTCAGCACTGAAAGAGGCCATTCGGCCCATTGCACTGGCCATCGAGCACCTATCCATTCTAACCCCATTTTCCAGCACTCGGTCCATAGCTTTGTATGCTATGATGGTTCAAGTGCTCATCTAAATGTTATGAGGGTTCTTGCCTCTACTGCCCTTTCAGGTGGTGAATTCCAAATTCCCATCACCCTCTGGATGAAAAGGCTTTTCCTCAAATCCCTTCTTAGGTTTCCTGCCCATTACCTTAAATCGGTGCCCCTTTTTAAAATCTCTAACCACTTTTCCTCGAAGGTGTTAACTCTTGCTAGGGTATGGTAGCACTGCTCCTCTGATTGCTCCACCCAATGGTCCATCTTTGATTGGTGAGGTTAGTTAGTCAGTGGCAGGAATTTTACCGGCACGCCCATCCTGATTTTGATTTGATTTATTATTGTCACATGTATTAACATACAGTGAAAAGTATTGTTTCTTGCGCGCTATACAGACAAAGCATACCGTTCATAGAGAAGGAAAGGAGAGAGTGCAGAATGTAGTGTTACAGTCATAGCTAGGGTGTAGAGAAAGATCAACTTAAGGTAAGTCCATCCAAAAGTCTGACAGCAGCAGGGAAGAAGCTGTTCTTGAGTCGGTTGGTACGCAACCTCAGACTTTTGTATCTTTCTCCCGAAGGAAGAAGGTGGAAAAGAGAATGTCCAGGGTGTGTGGGATCCTTAATTATGCTGCCTGCTTTGCCGAAGCAGCGGGAAGAGTAGACAGAGTCAATGGATGGGAGGCTAGTTTGTGTGATGGATTGGGCTACATTCATGGCTTTTTGTAGTTCCTTGCGTCCTTGGACAGAGCAGGGGCCATACCAAGCTGTGATACAACCAGAAAGAATGCTCTCCATGGTGCATCTGTAAAAGTTGGTGAGAGTCGTAGCTGACATTCCAAATTTCCTTAATCTTCTGAGAAAGTAGAAGTGTTGGTGGGTTTTCTTAACTATAATGTCGGCATGGGGGGGACCAGGACAGGTTGTTGGTGATCTGGAAACCTAAAAACTTGAAGCTCTCAGCACTTTCTACTTTGCCCCTGTTGATGTAGACAGGGGCATGTTCTCCTTTACGCTTCCTGAAGTCGATGATAATCTCCTTCGTTTTGTTGACATTGAGGCCCCTGGAATCGAGGCGGGTGAGGCTCACAGAATCGATTCTCCGTTGGCCTCGGGCGGGATTTTACGAGCCTCTCCCGAGCGAGGTTGTAAAATCCCGGGCACTGTGTCCGCTGATCTTGGGCACGGAGCAGAGACAGGCCTGATTTTCCCCGTGCCGTATGGGCAGCCGGTGGCGATTGTGGCGGATCACAGGATTAGATCATGTCTGGGAAAACTCTAGTGGTGAGGTAAGGTATAGCACTCTGCTCCCCTTGCTGAGATGAACTTCCTGCCCTGTATGGCAAAGTACCACAATGGGAAGTGTATTTAACCATTACGTGACCATGGAGTCTCTTTTTAAATATTATGGCCCTCTATTTAATCTTTTATTGATCTGTAAATCTGTAATGTTGGTTATTCCATTATGGCAAATATCTTTCTTGGTTATCATTTTGGGGAAAAGTCTTCAGCATTATGACCCTTCCAATGCGGCACGGTAGTACAGTGGTTAGCACTGTTGCTTTACAGCACCAGGGACCTGGGTTCAATTCCCGACTGCGGAGTCTGCACGTTCTCCCCGTGTTTGCTGTAGGTTTCCTCTGGGTGCCCTGGTTCCCTCCCACAGTTCAAAGTTGTGCAGGTTAGGTGGATTGGCCATGCTAAATTGCTCCTTAGTGACCCAAGATATGTAGGTTAGGGGGATTAGTGGGGTAAATACATGGGGTAACAAGGATAGGACGGGGGAGAGGGCCAGGGTGGGTGCAGACTCAATTGGCTGAATGGCCTCCTTCTGCACTGTGTGGATTCTATGATTTCCCCCAATCATCATCCTCTGACCTTGACTTGTCCGTATTGACCCAAATGAAGTCTACTGTCTAAATAATGACTCTTTTTGAACGAGAATTGAGAAACAAAGTCATCTTTAGGCTGACTGAGAATTTAAAAATCCCATGCAGGGGCAGAGCGGATTCTGAACACTCAATTATGCCGAGAGTTTTGGAGTAGCGTGTAAAATGCAGGGCGGTAGTTTGACAGTCCCTTTGTAAAGACAAGAAAGACACGCATTTTAAATAAAGCTTTTTCAGGCATGGCTTCAAGACATGTCAAAGTGATTTACTCCCAATGACGCACGCTTGGAAGTGTTGCAATGCAGGAAATGTGGCAGCTGATTTGCGCATGGCAGGATCCCACAAGCGACAAAGTGATAAATCTGGTCAAGTGTTTCAGTGATATTGGCTGAGGGCCAAGTGTTGTTCGGGAATCTGGGGATAGAGCCTGGTCTTCTTCAAAATACGATCACCTGGGTGAGTCCAGAGCATCCATAGAATCCCTACAGTGCAGGAGGAGGCCAATCGGCCCATTGCGCCTGCACCGACAACGAACCCACCCAGGCCCCATCCCTGTAACCCTGCTAATCCCCTTGACACTAGAGGCAATTTACCATGGCCAATCTACCAAACCCGCACATCTTTGGACTGTGGGAGGAAGCCGGAGCACCCGGAGGAAACCCGTGTAGACACGGGGGGAATGTGCGGATTCCACATAGACAGTGATCCGAGGCCAGAATTGGATTCATGTTCCCTGGCGCTGTGAGGCAGCAGTGCTAACCGCTGTGCCACTGTGCCACCCTAAAGAACAGAGAACAAAACTGAACGTTGAACATGAGGCCAGGGTGAGAATTGGGAAAGGGCACTGCGTAGAAAATACATTTGGAAAGTGAGCATTTGGGTGGCGTTGGATGGAAGGGATATTTTGTCCCACAGATGGCAGGTGGAGGAAGGGAGTTCTGAGGGGATAGAAGTAGAGACTGTAAGTGCAGTTACCAATGATGGAGTGTGGAAGAGCAGTGTGTATGCGTTGTGATGAAAATAATCTCATTTTTCCATCTTCTTGTGTGGCTTGTGTTTGGTTTTGTGAGGGAAGCAAGTTACGTGTATATGTGAGAGATAATTCCTTCAGGAGATAGTGCATGATGTACTATTGCTTGGGAAGATTGGGTCAATAAGATCTAATTTTCATCACAAGACACGAGTGGGCTGCTGACTCTATCAAAATGCATTTGGAAATCATAAGGAACAGGAGCAGGGTAAACTTTCTTGCTCGTGGAGCCTGCTCTGCCATTCAGTATTATCCTGGCTGATCTTCATCCTCAACTCCACTTTCCTGCCTGTTCCCCAATTCCTTGACTCTCTGGGAGACCAGAATTCTGTCCATCTCAGCCTTCAAGCTATTTAACAATGGAGAACTCCTACCCTGTCAAACCCCTTCAGCATTCTCTATGTTTCTCTGCTGTTATAGAATCCCTCCAGGGCAGAAGGAGGCCATTTGGCCCATCGAGTCTGCACCGACAATGATCCCATCCAGGCCATATCCCCATAAACCCACTTATTTATCCTGCTAATCCCCCTGACACTAAGGGTCAATTTGGCATGGCCAATCCACCTAACCCGCACATCTTTGGACTGTGGGAGGACACCAGAGCACCCGGAGGAAACCCATGCAGATACGGGGAGAACATGCAAACTGCACACAGACAGCGACCTGAGGCTGAAATTGAACCCGCATCCCTGGCGCTGTGAGGTAGCAGCGCTAACCATCGTGCCACCGTGCCGCCCTTTTTGATGAATTCACATCTCGTTCTTCTAAACTCTAGAGAATTTAGACCCAATTTACCCAGCCTCTCAACATAGTTTAAAAATTTATTTACTAGTGTCACAAGTGGGCTTACATTAACACTACAATGAAGTTACTATGAAAATCCCCGAGTCGCCACACTCCAGCGCCTGTTCGGGTACACTGAGGGAGAATTTAGCATGGTCAGTGCACCTAACCAGCACATCTTTCAGACTGTGGGAGGAAGCCAGAGCACTCGGAGGAAACCCATGCAGACATGGGGAGAACGTACAGACGCAACACAGACAGTGACCCAAGCCGGGAATGGAACCCGGGTCCCTAGCACTGTGAGGCAGCAGTGCTAACCACTGTGCCACCATGCCACCGTGCTGTCCCATCATCATAGGGTGACCCTCTCATCCCAGGGACCAATCTGGTGAACCTTCCCTTTACCTCTTCCCAAGCAAGAATATCCTTCCATAAATATCTTCTTAATTTATTTACAAGTAAACAAATTTAACTGCATTTGAAAGAAGAAAAACTTGTATTTATATAGCGACTAGCAAACCCAAAGTACTTTCCAGCCAAGGAAATACTTGATGCCCAGTTGCTGAGGCAAAACTGAAACTATGCTGATTTGTACACAACAATGTACCTTAAACAGCAATGCAATAGTGACCAAATAATCTGTTTTGATGATGTCGGTTGAAAAATAAATATTGGGTGGAATTCTCCCATTTTGAGTTGGAAGTTCCAGGAACACTTCGGCAGGGGCTTGGGAAAATGTACACATTGTCCAGAGCACTGAGAACTCTCTTACTCTTGTGAAAGAATGGAATCTTTTATGCCCACCTTCTGAGGGATGAGAGGGCCTCAGTTTAACATTTCAGAGAGACAGCATCTCTGACAATGCAGTACTCCATCTGAACTGCCAACCCCACTCATGTGCTCAAGTCTTTGGAGCGGAGTGTAAATGCAGAATCTTCTAACTCAGGTATGAGAGTGCAGCACAGTGGCACAGTGGTTAGCACTGCTGCCTCACAGCGCCAGGGACCCGGGTTCAATTCCAGCCTCAGGTCACTGTGTGGAGTTTGCACCTTCTCCCTGTGCCTGTGTGGATTTCCTCCGGGTGCTCCGGTTTCTTCCCACAGTCCAAAGATGTGCGGGTTAGGTGGATTGGCCATGCTAAATTGACCCTTAGTGTCCCAAGATGTGTAGGTTAGTGGGATTAGCCATGGGAAATGTGTGGGGTTACGGGGATATGGCGAGGGAGTGGACCTGGATAAGATACTCTGTCAGAGAGTCGGTGCAGTCTCAATGGGCCGAATGGCCGCTTCTTGCACTGTAGGGATTATATGGGCCGGCTTTTCCGGACAGGCTCACCCGAAGGCCGGAAAATCCCGTCCGAGGTCAACGACACGTTGCAAGGTCCGTGTCCCGCCCATTACGACTCCCGTAGTGGGATGGGAAAGTTCCTCAGTATGATTCTATGATCCCCGCAGAGGGGAGTTATTCACAAGTGCACTTCAGTATGTTCAGTATTGCCATTTAGTGTACAGTATTTGTAAACAAATGTTTGTCAAATGATACTTCTAGGAAAGTGGTGGCCCTTTAATAACAGTGCACATTTATAATGTCTAAACACTCGGCGTGTCTTGGACTGCATTTTTCATTTTCTTAAAGATATCTAATGGTGAATGCGGAGAAACTTCCATTTTAGGACTTGCTAAAGACATAACACTGCCGGCATTTCACTTTGACTCAAGTTCCCCCCTGGCTGACTGTATCTTCTGCTAATGATGTGGAGATGTCGGCGTTGGACTGGGGTAAACACAGTAAGAGTTTTAACAACACCAGGTTAAAGTCCAACAGGTTTATTTGGTAGCAAATGCCATTAGCTTTCGGAGCGCTGCTCCTTGAAGGGGGGCAGGTACCATCGGCAGGACTAGAAGATCCTGTTGCAGGAAGGGGCAGACACTTACTCTTTAGACTTATCAGTAAATCACTATTTTGGGGAGGCAACTGCATGGCTCCCCAAAACAGTGACTTACTGATAAGTCGGCACGGTGGCACAGTGGTTAGCACTGCTGTCTCACAGCGCCAGGGACCTGGGTTCAATTCTGGCTTCGGGTCACAGACTGCGTGGAGTTTGCACGTTCTCCCCGTGTCTGCGTGGTTTTCCTCCAGGTGCTCCAGTTTCCTCCCACACTCCAAAGATGTGCAGGTTAGGTGGATTGGCCATGTTAAATTGTCCCTTAGTGTCAGGGGGATTAACAGGGTAAATATGTGGGGTTACGGGAATAGGGCCTGGGTGGGATTGTTGTCGGTGCAGGCTCGATGGGCTGAATGGCCTCCTTCTGCTATGAAGTCCAACATACCATTTGTCTTCCTTACTGCCTGCTGTACCTGCGCGCTTACTTTCAGCGACTGATGCATGAGGACACCAAGGTCTCGCTGAATATCCACCTCCCTCAATTTAACCCATTCAAATAATAATCTTGCCTTCCTATTTTTGCTACCAAAGTGGATAACCTCACATTTATCCACATTATACATGGCAGATGCCCACACACTCAGCCTGTTCAAATCATGCTGAAGCATCTCTGCATCCTCCTCACAGCTCAACCTCCCATCCAACTTTGTATCATCTGCAAATTTGGAGGTAATACATTCAGTTCCCTCTTACAAATCATTAATACATAATGTGAACAATTAGGGTCCCAGCACAGATCCCTGCGGAACCCCAACTAGTCACTGCCTGCCAATCAGAAAAAGACTCATTTAAGCCAACTCTTTGCTTCCTATCTGCTGACCAGCTTTCTTTCCATCTCAAGACACTACTTGTGATCTCATGTGCTTTAACTTTATATAGCAATCTGCTATGTGAGACCTTGTCGAAAGCCTTCTGAAAGTCTAAATAAGCCACATCCACCGGTTCTCCTTGGTCAACCCTCCTAGTTACATCCTGAAAGAATTCCAATAGATTCGTCAAGCATAATTTTCCCTTTGTAAATCCATGCTGACTTTGTCTGATTATATCGCTGCCTTCCAAACGCAGAGCTATGAAATCCTTGACAATGGACTTCAGCAACTTCCTCAGTACTGGTGATAGTCAATTAGGAAAATGATCAGGAGCAGGAATCCAAGTTGATCTTTATTATTCCTCTTAGATGAAAGGGGTACAGTAGCCTGCAGTGGGCACCAGTGATGCCCCCAGGACATTTTATTGTGTTAAAGGTGCTATATAAATGTTGGCTGGTGCTTACATTGCTGCATCGGAATCAAGCTTTAAGTTGTTAAGCTCCCTTTAACAAATTTTAATAATCAGTTCATTGATGGGGCTCCATTAAGAAGGAGGTGCGCACTAGCTTCTTAATTAATACCTGTCAATCATCGCTCATATAAAAGAGGCAGAGAAATTTAGTAACTGAGGGTGTTAGTGGTCGCGTTGTGAAAGTGTGGACCAGGACACAAAGGGTAGAAAAGTGACTGAGCAAAACAAATCTTACCATCACACTCAAATCAAGTAGGAGGAAAGAAGGGAGTGGAGAGAAACGAAATAAGGAAGGATTTGTTGATTGACTGAAGCACCATCAGTAAGAATTGCCAGGGTGTGGTTTGGTGCTTAACAAGCTTGCTCTTGTTGCAGCAATCCCAACAGTGAGCTGATAGATCCATTGTTTTACGTGTAAGATGTGCTGGGAGATTTGCAGTGCCCAACCCTTGTGCAGATGAAACCAGTCAGTCTCCTGTCCTGCGACACCCTCCCTCCACCACAGTGATCATGCTCGCAATTTCCCGGCGGGACTGCAAAGCTATTTCTGCACTGGCTGGGAGGCTTGCAGAAGGGAGCAGAGCTTATTATTATTTTTTGCCTTGTTGTCATTGCTGGCAAAACTCTGTAACCCGAATCCATTGGGACTGGCTGCTGCAGCCTTGGCTGAGGATCAAGTTTACTGGCGGGGGTCATCACGACTTGTTTAACAATGCCCAGTTTTAGGACAGGGAATTTTAGGAGTTGCTTCAAGCAAATCAAAATTATGTTCTCTCCTCTTGCCTCACTCATGTGATTTGATTTGATTTGATTTATTATTGTCACATGTATTAACATACAGTGAAAGGTATTGTCTCTTGTGCGCTATACAGACAGAACATACCGTTCATAGAGAAGGAAGTGAGAGAGTGCAGAATGTAGTGTCACACTCATAGCTAGGGTGTAAAGAAAGATCAACTTAATGCAAGTTAAGTCCATTCAAAAGTCTGACAGCAGCAGGGAAGAAGCTTGTTCTTGAGTCGGTTGGTACGTGACCTCAGTCTCCCAAAGGAAGAAGGTGGAAAAGAGAATGTTGGGGGTGCGTGGGGTCCTTAATTATGCTGGCTGCTTTGCCGAGGCAGCGGGAAGTATAGACAGAGTGAATGGATGGGAGGTTGGTTTGCATGATGGATTGGGCTACATTCACGACCTTTTGTAGTTCCTTGCAGTCTTGGGCAGAGCAGGAGCCATACCAAGCTGTGATACAACCAGAAAGGATGCTTTCTATGGTGCATCTGTAGAAGTTGATGAGAGTAGTAGTGGACATGCCAAATTTCCTTAATCTTCTGAGAAACTAGAGGAGTGGGTAGGCTTTCTTAACTACAGCGTCCGCATGGAGGGACCAGGACAGGTTGTTGGTGATCTGGACACCTAAATACTTGAAGCTCTTGACCCTTTCTACTTCATCCCCATTGATGTAGACAGGGGCGTGTTCTCCTTTACGCTTCCTGAAGTTGATGACAATCTCCTTCGTTTTGTTGACATTGAGGGAGAGATTATTGTTGCTGCACCAGTTCACCAGCTCATTCCTAGTGGGTGAGTTTTGCCAGCCCTTCTTTTACCCCACTATTGGCAAGTTGTATTTTCAACTGCCTTGGCCCAAGGTTTTGGAATTACCTCCCTATCCCCTCTCCGTCTCTTTCCTACATCAGGACCCTCATTGAATCTACCTCCGTGAACAACCCCCCTGTCCCACGTTTGTTTTACTCATTTGTGGGACCTGGGCATCGCTGGCTGGGCCAGCATTCTTTGCCCATCCCTAGTTGCCCGAGGGCAGTTGAGAGTCAATCACATTGCTGTGGCTCTGGAGTCACGTGTAGGCCAGACCAGGTAAGGACGGCAGATTTCCTTCCCTAAAGGACATCAGTGAACCAGATGGGTTTATTTGACAATCCTCAATGGTTTCCTGGTCATCAGTAGATTCTTAAATCCCAGATTTTAAAAATTGAATTGAAATTCCACCATCTGCTGTGGCGGAATTCGAACCCGGGTCCCCAGAGCATTAGTTGAGTTTCTGGATTAATAGTCTGGCGATAAAAGCACTAGGCCATTGCCTCCTCAATGTCCCCTTCTTTGGCTTGGTATCATTTTTTGACTGATCTATTTTTCTTTGAAGTGACCTGGATCATGTTACTAAGTTAGAGGTCCTCATATCAATGCAAGTTGTTGTTTGTGACGTGATTCTATCCTGTAGTGGTCGGGGCGGACATCTTGGTGAAATTGTTCTTGTCTTCACCCCATATCAACATGCATTTTTCCAACTTGGGCAACCTGAATGGAAATAAAGCAATCAGGAGCAGAAATTCAGGCTGATCTTTATCATTTCTCTTGGGCCAGGTGCACTATAGGCAGTGGTTGTAGCTTCTAACCAATTCCTTGGATCAAATCAGTGAAATCAGCCCTGACTTATAAACTAGGACTGAGAATCTGGCCTCTTAGAATCACAGAATCCCCGCAGTGCAGAAAGAGGCCATTTGGCTCCTCGTGTCTGCACTGACAACAATCCCACCCAGGCCCTATTCCCATAACCCCACGTCTTTACCCTGACACTAAGGGCCACACATGGCCAATCAACCTAACCCGCACATCTTTGGACTCCTCCTGTTCTTCCAGCTCCTCCAGGGCTGCTGCATTATCGGCCAACTGTTTCAATGCCTCATACAGTCAATCACTCACACCTCACCAACCAACCAATCTTGAGCCACAGAGCATTACTTATCACTCATAGAATCATAAAACCATAGAATCCCTACAGTGCAAGAGGAGGCCTTTCAGCACCTTGAGTCTGCACCAATTCACCGACAGAGCATCTTATCCAGGTGCACCCCTCGCCCTATCCCCATAACCCCATGGATTTACCACCTGACCTGCACATCTTTAGACACTAAAGGACAATAACCATGACTAATCCACACATCTTTGGACTGTGGGAGGAAACCGGAGCACCTGGACGAAACCCACGCAGACACGGGGAGAACGTACAGATTCCACACAGACGGTGACCCGAACCGGGAATCGAACCCGGGTCTCTGGCGTTGTGAGACAGCAGTGCTAACCACTGCGCCACCGTTTGCTATGTACAAATTGGCAGCTGCATTTCCTACATAAACAACATTCACTACATTTCAAAAGCTTTTCAGTGGTGTTAAAGCACTTTGGAATATCCTGTGGTGGGAGAGACACTGATGCACCTCAATGAGCACCCGGAAACAAGGCTTTAGAACTGAAGGCTTTAATACATTAACAATGAAACTACTAACACAAATTCACCCGTTCAGACTGAAGGGGTCCTGCCGGAGCAGGGGGTCTTATACCCTGCCACCGGAGGCGGGACCCCACTGGAGTGTGCCATGATAACACTTAGGACAGGTAAACACCCTATCCCAACAACATAGTACAACCCCCATAACAACAACACCCTAGCCCAACAGTAATACAATAACAACCCCAGTGGTGAACCAACGATGGTTCACCACATTCACCCCTCCTTTAGGAACCAAAGGTGGCGGGGTGGATGAAAACAGACAATGACAAAAAAAATAACAGGATTCACAAGTCCAGACGGTCTGGAGGACCACACCGACGCTGCGATCTTCTCAACACCGGTTGCGAAACCGGAGCAGGTGCTTGCGGTGGCTCTCTCAAAACAACATCTGGCTGTCCCCTCAAAGACTCCCGGGCCGGCCGGCCCTGATGAGGCAATGGTGTAGGGGATCCTGGAACGTTTGGTGGTGGTGGTGGTGGTGATGATGGTGGCGCCGATCTCCGAGTCTCAGGCAAGCTGTACATGGGAGTAAAAGTGTTATGCACTGGTCCCGGTGCTGACCGCGCCACGTCTGGGGAAGTAATGAGGAGTAGTGGATCTGTGACTGGGGGAATAGGAGCGACAGGAGTTGCTACGTCCCCTGCGGGCGCCAGGTCTCTAATGGAGACAGTGTCCTCTCGCCCGTCAGGATATGCCACATAGGCATACTGAGGGTTGGCGTGGAGGAGTTGGACCGGTTCGACCAAGGGGTCGGACTTGCGAGCCCTCACATGGCGCCGCAGAAGGACGGGTCCTGGGTACGTCAACCAGGCTGGCAATGAGGTCCCCGAGGACGACTTCCGAGGGAATGAGAACATCCTCTCGTGGGGAGTAGCATTGGTTGCCGTACACAGGAGGGAGCGGATAGAATGGAGCGCAGTTGGAAGGACCTCCTGCCACCGGGAGACTGGAAGGCCCTTGGATTTCAGTGCCAGTAGGACAGCCTTCCAGACTGTAGCATTCTCCCTTTCCACCTGTCCGTTACACCTAGGGTTGTAGCTCGTGGTTCTACTAGAGGCAATCCCGAATGAGAGCAGGAATTGCCTCAAGTCGTTGCTCATGAACGACGAGCCCCTGTCGCTATGAATATAGCAGGGGTACCCGAACAGGGTAAAAAGCTCACTGAATGCCTTGATGACGGTGGCAGTCGACGTGTCCGCACAGGGGAAAACAAACGGAAACCGGGAAAATTCGTCTATTATGTTAAGAAAATAGACATTCCGATCCGTTGAGGGAAGGGGGCCCTTAAAATCTACACTCAGCCTCTCAAAAGGGCGAGTGGCCTTGACCAAATGTGCCCGGTCTGGTCGATAAAAGTGTGGTTTGCATTCTGCGCAAATCCGACAACTTCTAGTAACTGACCTGACCTCCTCCACCGAGTAGGGTAGGTTGCGGGCTTTTATGAAGTGGTAGAGTCTGGTGACTCCAGGATGACACAGATCATTGTGGAGAGCCTTCAAGCGGTCCTCCTGCATGATGGCGCATGTTCCGCGCGAGAGGGCATCCGAGGGCTCATTGAGCTTCCCTGGACGATACATAATATCGTAATTATAGGTGGAGAGCTCAATTCTCCACCGCAAGATCTTATCGTTCTTGATCTTGCCCCTCTGCGTGTTACTGAACATAAACGCCACGGATCGTTGATCCGTGATCAGGGTGAACCGCTTACCTGCCAGGTAATGGCGCCAGTGTCTGACTGCCTCCACAATGGCCTGAGCCTCCTTTTCCACCGCTGAGTGCCGAATCTCTGGGCCTTGAAGGGTGCGGGAAAAAAACGCGACGGGCCTGCCTGCCTGGTTTAGTGTGGCGGCTAGGGCGAAGTCCGATGCATCACTCTCCACCTGGAAAGGGATGGATTCATCCACCGCGTGCATCGTGGCTTTCGAGATGTCGCTTTTCAAAACCTTGAAGGCCAATTGGGCCTCCGGCGTAAGTGGGAAGGTCGTGGACTTAATGAGCGGACGAGCTTTGTCCGCGTAGTTGGGGACCCACTGTGCATAATACGAAAAGAACCCGAGGCATCTCCTCAGTGCTTTCGTGCTAGCGGGCAAGGGAAGTTCAGTGAGTGGGCGCATACGGTCTGGATCAGGGCCAATGACCCCGTTTTCCACCACGTATCCGAGGATGGCTAACCTGCGCGTACGGAATACGCACTTCTCCCTGTTATAGGTCAGATTCAGGCGAGATGCAGTGCGTAGAAAGTGTTGGAGATTCGTGTCGTGGTCCTGCTGGTCATGGCCGCAGATGGTGACGTTATCCAGGTACGGGAAGGTAGCCCGCAACCCGTTCTGGTCCACCATTCGGTCCATAGCACGCTGGAAGACCGAGACCCCATTGGTGACACCAAATGGAACCCTGAGGAATTGGTATAGACGACCATCCGCCTCAAAAGCCGTATATTGTCGGTCCTCTGGGCGGATGGGGAGTTGATGGTAGGCGGACTTAAGGTCTATGGTAGAAAACACTCGGTACTGCGCAATCTGATTGACCATATCAGAAATGCGCGGGAGAGGATACGCATCCAGCTGCGTGTATCTATTAATGGTCTGACTATAGTCGATGACCATCCGAGGTTTGTTCCCGCTTTTGACTACCACGACCTGCGCTCTCCACGGACTAGCACTGGCCTGTATGATCCCTTCCTTGAGGAGCCGCTGAACCTCAGATCTAATAAAGATCCGGTCCTCAGCGCTGTAACGCCTACTTTTAGTAGCGATGGGCTTGCAGCCAGGTACCAGATTTTTAAAAAGGGATGGTGTCGTGATCTTCAGGGTGGATAGATTGCATGCGGGGCGCTTTGGGCAATTTGGAGGCTGCGGCTGGTTCCCTACTGCCAGTGAAGGGAGTGGCCCACCGTACTGTAGGATCACACTCCTCATGTGGGCCATAAAGTTTAGTCCGAGGAGAATTGGCGCGCAAAGGTGAGGTAGCACAAGGAGCCTGTATTGCTCGTAAACTGTGCCCTGTACCTCAAGAGTTACCATACATTGTCCTTGGATCGGTACAGACCGGGACTGTGATGCCATGGAAATTGTCTTCTATGGTCTCGCCCGACTGCCGACGTCGTGTAGCGAGGAGATAACGAACGTGAATCTCGTTGGGTGGCGTAATGTACCTATTCTTTAGGAGCTCGACGGCACCCTGGTAAGTGGAAGCTGCACGAATGGCTAGGTAAATCGTGTCGCTTACCCTTGCGTGGAGGACCTGGAGTCTATCACTGTCTGTAGTGATAGCTACCGAGGCTGCCAGGTAGTCCTCGAAGCACTTCCACCAATGTTCGAACGTGTTAGCTGCACCGACCGCACGTGGGTCCAGTGTCAGACGATCCGGTTTTAGGATCTGTTCCATATTCTCAGTTAATGTATTAAATTGATGCACCTCAATGAGCACCCGGAAACAAGGCTTTAGAACTGAAGGCTTTAATACATTAACAATGAAACTACTAACACAAATTCACCCGTTCAGACTGAAGGGGTCCTGCCGGAGCAGGGGGTCTTATACCCTGCCACCGGAGGCGGGACCCCACTGGAGTGTGCCATGATAACACTTAGGACAGGTAAACACCCTATCCCAACAACATAGTACAACCCCCATAACAACAACACCCTAGCCCAACAGTAATACAATAACAACCCCAGTGGTGAACCAACGATGGTTCACCACAGACACCGTCCGAAGTTTTCTAGCCCTTCCCACTGGCGGGATCTTTTGGTTCCGCCAATGGTGACTGCTGCCTCACGGCGCCAGAGACCCCGGTTCGATTCCTGGCCTTGGGTCACTATCTGTATGGAGTTTGCATGTTCTCCCCGTGTCTGCGTGGGTTTCCTCTGGGTGCTCCGGTTTCCTCCACACAGTCTGAAAGACGTGCCGGTTAAGTGGATTGGCCGTGCTAAATTCTCCCTCAGTGTACCTGAACAGGTGCCGGAGTGTTGGCGACTCGGGGATTTTCACAGTAACTTCATTGCAGTGTTAACGTAAGCCTACTTGTGACACTAATAAATAAACTTAAAAAAAAACACTCGGAGAGAACAGTGTCTGTACAGAACCCAGTAACATTGCGGTGAGGGACTGGTGGCGACGTGGGAACTTTAAAAAGCAAAATCTTTTGAGCATAATGGCACCAATCTGCTGAATAAACTGGTGACAGTGCTCCCACTCTATGCGTTCCAGGTTTCTAGGCTATAGGTCATGTTTGTCAGCAGGAGGATTTGTTTTGTACGATTGCTTTGGTCCCCTGACTGCACAGGAAATTATCAGCTTGCACGACCACCAGCACAAAAACACTAATTTTATGTTCATCTTGGTGGTAATAATTTTAATAAGAGGGTGTGTTTGTGTGTGCGTGTGTGTGGAATGGGGACCTGGGAATGGAGAGGGGCAAAGCGTATTTTTAAAATGCGGTTGCAAAGTTTTATATAGCAGGTCCAGCACAAAGACATAAGCGAGGTCTTTCTTAGCACCTCTGGCCCTTCCTGTGTATCAAAGCGCTTGTCGCGTTCAGGCTGGTTGCAAAACAGGGACACGGGGACAGAGGCAGGGCAACCTGTGGGACGGCAGTGATGAATGTGTCCCTGGTGAGGGCAGCCAGACTGGAGCTCAGACTGATGCATCCTCTTAGTTTGTGCACTTCACTTTCCAAACCCCCCCCCCCCCCCTCAAATCGTTTTCCTTCTGGAAGAGCCAGTGACGGGACCTGACTCATTTCCTGCTTCCAGCGCGACTTGGAAAAGTCTGGAAACCTGTTTATTTCACTCATCTTGCTCAAGCTCTCTTAGCCGCAGCCTCTAATATATCCATACATGGGGTTATAATAGGACAACAGATTCTTTGTAGCAGGGCACGTTCTGTTTTCAGAGAGCTGGCGTGACTTGTACATATAAATTGTATGGAAGCAATTAAATCTGGAGGGAAATGTCATGTGGGTTGCATTTAAACTGACCGACTTATTGCATAGTTACTTTTTTTTCTCTCTCCTCTCTTGAACTGAAAGGCTGAGTTTAGATTTTTTTTTGTTAGGCTAGAACAGTCAGGTTTTAACAGCAGCACCATGTTTAACCTACACACACAACCTGTTCGGTTAAAGATGTTGCCCATTCTGGCCAATGAGTTACACATCTTTTTGATTTGATTTGATTTATTATTGTCACATGTATGAATTTACAGTGAAAAGTATTGTTTCTTGCGCTCTATGCAGACAAAGCATACCGTTCATAGAGAAGGAAAAGAGAGGGTGCAGAATTAGTGGTACGTGGTGTAGAGAGAGAGAGCAACTTAACATGAGGTAGGTCCACTCAAAAGTCTGATGGGCAGCAGGGAAGAAGCTGTTCTTGAGCCGACTGGTACATAACTTCCCCTTGTCCCACAAAGTTTTAAGTTTAATTTATTTATCAGTGTCACAAGTAGGCTTACATTAACACTGCAATGAAGTTACTGTGAAAATCCCCCAGTTGCCACACTCCGGCGCCTGTGCGGGTACACTGAGGGAGAATTTAGCACGTCCAATGCAGCTAACCAGCACGTCTTTCGGACTGTGGGAGGAAACCGGAGCACCCGGAGGAAACCCACGCAGACACGGGGAGAACGTGCAGACTCCACACAGACGGTGACCCAAACTGGGAATCGAACCCGGGTCCCTAGTGCAGCAACCAGGTCCCTGAGGCAGCAACGCTAATGACTTGTGCCATCGTGCCACCCCCAGGTCGGGTTATTGGCAGATTTTCACTTAAGTTTGCCCTGGTGGGTTTGAACTTAAAGATGCAGCTTGGCTTCAGAGAGATAAAGAAGCACTCTTGTTTACAAGATGCTCTCCAGTTCCGAGTTGGGGTGTGTGCCAAAGGAGGGAAGCTATTTCTGTTGACAGTGTAAACAGTGAGTGCCAGGCTGGCTCCATGAGCTGCTTTTGTTGTGTAGATGATGCTGGTTGTTTGACGGCTCTGAGAGCAGATTATCTTCTGTTCCTTATAAAGCGGACAGGAGTAAAATGTCCCCCCCCCCCCTCCTCCTTTTGTGATTTACAGTTAGAATTGCAGGAACATGTGGTTTTTGCAATGTGCAGTTCTGAGGAATGTGACTCTGTTAGGAGGAGCTGGGGGAAAAAATAGCAGCTACTCATGACACAGCTGTAATAATAATGTCTCGGACAGCTCCAGAGCTGCTCTGCAGTATGGATGTCAGGTGGATGGACAGAAAAGGTTCCATGGCACTGTTTAGAAGCAGAGCCAACTCCTGGCCAATATTTATCACTTTACCAATAGCTCGAAACAGACGGTCTGGTCATTTATCTCAGTGCTGTTTGTGGGTGGTTGCTGGGCTAAAATTGGCTGCCGTGTTTCCTACTTAACCAGGGAGACTACAGCCGGAATTTTATCGCCCTGCCTGCCACAGTTAATGGTTTCAGGGCAAGCGAGGTTGTAAGATCCCGTATTTTGAAAGCACTTTCGCTGTAAAGCACTTTGGATGTCCTATGAACCTGAAGTCTGCCCTCCCCTCCCTCCCTCCCCTCCCTCCCTCTCCTCCCTCTCTCCCCTTCCTCCCTCCGCTCCCTCCCTCCCTTCCTTCCTCTCTCCCTCCCTCCCTTCCTTCCTCTCTCCCTTCCTTCCTTCCTTCCTCCCTTCTTTCCTGCTCTGATGGAGGGTCATGCAGACTTGGAACGTTGGCTCTATCCTCTCTCCACAGGTGCTGTCAGACCTGCTGAGATTTTCCAGCATTTTCTGTTTTATTTGGATTCCAGCATCCACAGTATTTTGCTTTGTGTACCATTGTTTAGAAATCAGTCACTAATTTGTGATATTTGAGCGATTAAGAGAGCAGCGATCTATACAGTGCCTCTACCCTCTCGACTCTACAGTCGATGGCTGAAAAACCCATAAGGTGATTTGTTTTTGGGGGGCAGAAGCATTTTGCAATTCTTGCTCCATTTGTTGTGCCTGTACGGACTGGCTGATGGGAAATAGGTGGCATTATAGACATTTAGAAATGCAAGGAAGCAAATTTGACCATAATGCAGGCTTCCGAAAAGGCTAAAATGGGTCTGCCAGGGATTTTCTGCGTTTATTGACTAACTAGCAAGTTATTTTTTTGATTTGATTTATTATTGTCACGTATTGAGATACAGTGAGAAGTATTGGTTCTTGCGTGCTATACAGACAAAGCATACCGTTCATAGAGTACAGAGGGGAGAAGGAAAGGAGAGAGTGCAGAATGTAGTGTTACAGTCATAGCTAGGGTGTAGAGAAAGATCAGCTTAATATAAGGTAGGTCCATTCAAAAGTCGGGAAGAAGCTGTTCTTGAGTCGGTTGGTACGTGACCTCAGACTTTTGTATCTTTTTGCTGATGGAAGAAGGTGGAAGAGAGAATGTCCGGGGTGTGTGGGCTCCTTCATTATGCTGCTGCTTTCCCGAAGCAGCGGGAAGTGTATTTCTGTTGCTGTCAGCTGCGACACAGGCTCAACAAACTGCCCAGGGCTGGTCTCCTGATTGGCCGCCTCCAAGTGTTAGGAATGGGTTAACAGACCTTCCAATTAAGTCCTAATTTGATATCAATTGTTCATTGGATGCCACTGATATATAAAGGGGCTACAGGTGGCACTGGGTGTTGGTGGAGAATTGTGTGTGGAGTTGGATCAAAGAAATAAAGGTAGCTTATGAAGAATCAGAACTTGTGTCTCCTTTACTGAACTGCAACCAGGAGGCAGCATGGTGGCACGGTGGTTAGCACTGCTACCTCACAGCGCCAGGGACCCATGTTCGATTCCTGGCTTTGGGTCACTGCCTGTGTGGAGTTTGCACATTCTCCCCGTGTCTGTGTGGGTTTCCTCCGGGTGCTCCGGTTTCCTCCCACAGTCCAAAGATGTACAGGTTAGGTTCATTGGCCGTGCTAAATTCTCCCTCGAACTGGCACCGGAGTGTGGCGACTGGGGGATTTTCACAGTAACTTCATTGCAGTGTGAATGCAAGCCTACTTGTGACTAATAAATAAACTTTAACTTTACTTTCGGCTCAAATACCAAGCTCGCTTGTCTAGTTTGCAAAGATCTTGTTAACCAGAGTAGCCAGGCTGGGTGGGTTGCTATGGAGCCCCAGTTTGAGAAAGGAAAACTTACTCTGCACTTTCCATTGCAATGCGCAGTCAACCCGGAGGCTGCCTGAGCAGTGGCAAAGTGATTTAGGGTCTGCTTTATCCTGTCAGGGCAGTTACACTGACCAAGCAAAGCTCTCAGAAAGGAACATCCATTGTATGGCCAAAACCTGCCCATAGGAAAATAATGCAGCTTACTGTAAAAATAAAACAGCACCCCAGCCCGCACCCCAGCCCGCACCCCCTCAGAGTTTTTGCTTGCCTCAGAATAAAAGCAGAAAGGCCACATGAAATTTGGAGGCAAGAGGCACAGAGTGAATAGCTAAACATTACCCAGTGGTAGCTCGATGCCATTGTACATCCGAGATGTCTAACGACTGTTCTTCATAGAATCATAGAAACCCTACAGTACAGAAAGAGGCCATTCGGCCCATCGTGTCTGCACCGACCACAATCCCACCCAGGCCCTACCCCCATATCCCTACATATTTTACCCGCTAATCCCTCTAATCTACGCATCCCAGGACACGAAGGGGCAATTTTAACATGGCTAATCAACCTAACTTGCACATCTTTGGACTGTGGGAGGAAACCAGAGCACCCGGAGGAAAACCACGCAGACACGAGGAGAATGTGCAAACTCCACACAGAGAGTGACCCAAGCCGGGAATCGAACCCAGGTCCCTGGTGCTGTGAGGCAGCAGTGCTAACCACTGTGCTGCCGTGCCGCCCCACTGTAATAAAACTGTTCTGTAATAAAACTCTTTAAACCTATAATCTGCTGGTGGATTTAGTCTTATTGTTGTTAAGTAATGACTGGAAGACATAAAATGTAGAATTCCCATTCTCAGCAATCATCCAAAGAGGCCCACAAATCATTTCTTCTGGCCTGCCAGCCATTTTGCAATCAATTTGAACTCATCTAGAAAGCCAAGCGGGTGACTCTCTCCATCCTTCGTTCAGCGGAACCTTGGGAACATAGGAATTAGGAGCAGAAGTAGACAAATTCAGTCCTTCCAGCCTGCTCCGCCATTCAATCAGGCCATGGGGCTCCATAGCAACCCATCCAGCCCAGCCTTACACTCTTGGTGGGACAGCACTGGGAAAATAATAGGAAGCCATGTTGACATAGCTTCCAAAGGCAGCCCTGCTATCGGAGAGGTTTTCCAAGGGTGGCCTGGTGAACAAATTATGGAGTTGGGCAGTCAATTTTGATCATTAAGGTGCCAACTGTGGATGATTTTAACCCCACCCACTGCACGTGGATGCCACCACCTTAATAGGGAGCAACCCAGGGTTGACGTTTGGACTATTAGTGCCAGAGGCTCCAGCATGCAGAAAAGGTTGCCCTCATAAGGCGGCACGGTAGCACAGTGGTTAGCACTACTGCTTCACAGCTCCAGGGACCTGGGTTCGATTCCCGGCTTGGGTCACTGTCTGTGTGGAGTTTGCACATTCTCCTTGTGTCTGCGTGGGTTTCCTCCGGGTGCTCCGGTTTCCTCCCACAGTCCAAAGATGTGCAGGTTAGGTTGATTGGCCGTGCTAAAATTGCCCCTTAGTGTCCTGAGATGCGAAGGTTAGAGGGATTAGTGGGTAAATATGTAGGGATATGGGGGTAGGGCCTGGGTGAGATTGTGGTCGGTGCCGACTCGATGGGCCAAATGGCCTCTTTCTGCACTGTAGAGTTTCTATGATTCTATGATTTCTAACCCAAATGAGCCATCTGGAAGTTTCCCCTCCCAACGGGGCAGCCTGCCAACTTGGTCCCCTCTGATTATTATATCTCGTTTTACTCTGAGGTATTCTCCATTTAGAGATGCCCTTGTGATCCCCTACCTCCTCCCAGCCGCTTTTGAATGAGAGAAAAACGCCACATTGATAGATCACCTAATTCAGGTCAAAGTTGCAAGTTAGATTTATTTCTGAAATGTAAATTTATAGAAAGCAAAATAAAGGATTTGTAGTCAGATGTAAAGCAGATAAAAACTATTAAATTTACACTGATGCTTTTAACTTTTTTCTGATATAAAAATAACAAAGGTCTTTGCATTCTTTTGGCGCTACATTTTTAGATCCCACTCGTGAAAGGAGGGTGGTAGTGAGTTAAAGCTACAATACAGTGACTGTTCTCAGATCCATGCTCACATTGAGTATAGCCCCTATGCATCCTCTAGCGGCATGGTGGCACAGTAGTTAGCACTGCTGCCTAACAACGCCAGGGGTTCAATTCCGGCTTGGGTCACTGTCTGTGTGGAGTTTGCACGTTCTCCCCGCGTCTGCATGGGTTTCCTCCAGATGCTCCGGTTTCCTCTCACAGTCTGAAAGACGTGCTGGTTAGGTGCATTGGCCATGCTAAATTCTCCCTCAGTGTACCCGAACAGGCGCCGGAGTGTGGCAACTGGGGGAATTTCACAGTAACTTCATTGCAGTGTTAATGTAAGCCTACTTGTGACACTAATTTAAAAAAACACATCTAATGGATCCAGAAATCACAACCAGCACTTGCTGCTCCTTAGGCAAGATTGCATATCCATTCCATCTATTGGCCCACAGACAAAGGAAATAGAATCATAGAAGAATCATAGGTGCAAAAGGAGGCCTGCGCTGACAACAATCCCACCCAGTCCCTATCCCCGTAATCCCACATACTTACCCTGCCAATCCCTCTAACCAACGCATCCTGGGACACTAAGGGGCAATTTAGCATGGCTAATGCACCTAAATACATTCCAGAAGGAGCAAATCCCTCTTTAAATCTCGGTGCCTGGACTTGGCTGCGATTGTAGAAGGGTCACATTTACCGTACAAAAATGTGAGAACTTCAAGCAGGATGGATTTCAGCTTCCGTCATAAGCTCCCTTTACAGAAGGGTTGAGACCAAGATAAAAGGCGGAATTTTCCCATCCCGCCCCCATGGTAATCATGGCGGGCGTGGGGTGGACCATGCAAAGATCCGTTGATCTCGGGCTGGATTTTCTGGGTTTGGGGTGAGCTCAGCTGGAAAATACTGTTAAAAGTTACCATCGTGATGATAGATCATGGATCATAGAATCTACAGTGCAGTAGGAGGCCATTTGGCCCATCGAGCCTGCACCCACAACAATCCCACCCAGGTCCTATCCTATCCCTGTCACCCCACACATCTACCCTCCTAATGCCTCTGACACTAAGGGGCAATTTAGCATGGCCAATCAACCTAACCTGCACATATTTGGACTGTAGGAGGAAACCGGAGCATCCGGAGGAATCCCACGCAAACACGGGGGAGAACGTGCAGACTCCACATAGATAGTCACCCCAGGCTGAAATCGAACTCGGGTCCCTGGTGCTGTGAGGCAGCAGTGCTAACCACTGTGCCACCGTGCCGCCCCATTATGATTAGTTCAGGAGATGTTTTCAGAGCAGACATTTTTAAAAAATATATATATTTTCCCAATTTATAAACTCATTCAACACGGATTTTAATAGCACGTGGGTATAGCACTTAGAAATTACTGTTGGCAATGTTAGAAAGCACAGTGCTTTCATGTGTCAGTCCATTGCTATTCTACCAGTGGCATTAGCCCCTGTAAAGTGAATAAGTTAGCACCTGAATTTGAGTGTTTGTGTGCTAGTAATAGCTACAGTAAATGTATTGATTTGGTTTTTTTTTGGTTCGTGTTTTTACTTACCCCCTGAGCCTGGCAAATTGCAGACTGCATCCCTTTGAACACTGCAACATCTGGTTTTCACAAGCATTTGCACTTTATACAATGGTTTTAAGTACTGGCAGTGGTTGAATCACTTCACTTCCTGTTTAGGCTGCCTGATTGTGCAGTGTGAGTTGGAAGTGGATTTAACTTCGGACTGTCCCGTTTGCCACGGACGTGCAGAAATGAATTTGCTTTCTGTTTTTCTTTTCTGAATCTCAATTTAAGTGCCCCCCCCCCCTTTCTGAATATTATCCAGTATTACTCTTGTTCTGATGACATGGATGCGACCAATATGAGTGCAAGCTATCTTCACCACAACTTGAGTTTGTGTCTTTGTGAACACAAGTCCTCACTCACCTGATGAAGGAGTTTGAGACTCCGAAAGCTCGTGCTGCCAAATAAACCTGTTGGACTTTAACCTGGTGTTGTGAGACTTCGTACTGTGTTTACCCCAGTCCAACGCCGGCATCTCCACATCATGACCACAACTTAACACAGACATCTTTACTTTGTACTTTTTTCCTCAGTTGGACTCTTTGAGGAGGCCAAAGTTGGAGAAAAGATAATAGAATGAGGGGCCGGGGGCCGGGGGGTGGGGGAGGTGGGGGGGGGGGGGGGGGGGGGAGTACTGTTGGCTTTTTAAACAAAAGTGGGTAAATTTTTACCTTAATACATTCAGCCATTCTGGTGCTAACTTCCAGAATTCAATAGAAAGGCCCATTGCTACCTCCCCAGGGGTAATTAGAAAGGAGCAATCAGTACCAGCCGTGCCAGTGATTCCCACAATCCGAGAATGGCGGCACAGTGGTTAGCACTGCTGCCTCACAGCTCCAGGGACCTGGGTTTAATTCCCGGCTTGGGTCACTGTCTGTGTGGAGTCTGCACGCTCTTCCCATGTCTGCGTGGGTTTCCCCCAGGTGCTCCGATTTCATCCCGCGATCCAAAGATTAGGTGCATTGGCCATGCTAAATTGCCCCTTAGCTTCCCAGGATGCGTAGGTTAGAGGGACTAGCGGGGTAAATATGTGGGGTTATGGGAATAGGGTCTGGGTGGGATTGTTATCGGTGCAGACTCGATGGGCCGAATGGCCTCCTTCTGCACTGTAGGGATTCTATGATTCCAGGAATTATAAAAAACCTGCCCGATTGACTTCTATTGACTTCAATAATGAAAATTTACTCTGTTTTTAAAAAAAATTCTTTTGTTTTTTGTGTATTCTCAGTCCCGGTCCTGAGGAAACCAATATTTTTTTAACCCGTGCCAGGATGGAGCAGTCTCAATTCAGCTAAACTGGGGTTAGGTCCAGAGTAGAGTTGGCACACTCTCATCTCTGAGTAGAGGGTCGTAGTTTGACGATCCACTCACCTTCTTCTTAGGCAGCCCCTAGGGATCGAGGGTGACTTACTTCCAAAAGTTTTAAAGTTTATTTTATTAGTGTCACAGGTAGGCTCACATTAACACTGCAATGAAGTTACTGTGAAAATCCCCTAGTCGCCACACTCTGGCGCCTGTTCGGGTACACTGAGGGAGAATTTAGCATGGCCAATGTACTTAACCAGCACCCACGCAGACACGGGGAGAACATGCAGACGCCGCACAGTCACCCAAGCTTGGAATTGAACCCGGGTCTCTGGCGCGAGGTAGCAGTGCTAACCACTGTGCCATCGTGCTGCCCTTAAAGATCCATGCACAGAAGCAGCTCATTCAGCTTATCTAGTTGCTGGCTCTGTGAGGCAGCAGTGGGTTCTGAGATAGCCTTCAGGCTCTTCAGGTGACCTTCAGGCTTTGCGACATGGCTAACTGGTGAGCGGGACAGATGAGTTGCTGGGAGGTTCGTTCGCTGTTCGTGACACCTCGACTTCTCCGCTGTCAATGCATTCGGTGCCTTCCTCAATGAATGGTTGGTCACAAGCCAGGGACTCCCATGAGGCAGTGGGGATGTTCGGTCTCTTCAGGCTTGCTTTCTGGATATCCCTAAAGCCTTTCTGTTGTCCTCCTGGGAGATTGAGTTCTGCTCCACTCTGTGGCTTAGCCTTGGCTAACATTTCTCTCATGTCGGCCTTCGTGATGTTAAATGGAGGTCAGTATTAAGGTTTCTCTTGTTGATTTTGTGTATAAGGTGGGAATTATGTTTGTCCATGTGACATCAGTCACTGCACTTGAAAGAAATGAATTGTATGTGCAATGATTAGAGCTGTGATACAGTACGATATTAACACTGGTTTTGCTTTTAAAACACCCTCTGCCCCTGTGCTGATAATGTGCTTTAATCCCAATATCTGATTATAAATGACTTTGTAATGTTGGTTTCTTCACTCATTGGAGAATGATTTCAAACAACGCAACACATTCCGGGCACGGTAGCACAGTGGTTAGCACTGCTGCCTCACAGCGCCAGGGACCTGGGTTCCATTCTCGGCTTGGGTCACTGTCTGTGTGGAGTTTGTACAGTCTCCCCGTGTCTGCATGGGTTTCCTCCGGGTGCTCCGGTTTCCTCCCACAGTCCAAAAGACACACTGTTACCTTTGTCACCGAAAGACTGAATGTCACTGAGGATGTTGCAAACGAAGAAAAGAGGGGTGATGATGAAAGAAGTACTGATGAAGTTGCACACTGTTTAGGTGCATTGACCATGCTAAATTCTCACTCAGTGTACCCGAACAGGTGCCAGAGTGTGGCGACTGGGGGATTTTCACAGTAACTTCATTGCAGTGTTAATGTAAACCTACGTGTGACACTAATAAATAAGCTTTAATCTAAAATCCCTCAACTCAGCAAGATTGCATGTTCTCCCGGGTGCTCCGGTTTCCTCCACAGTCCAAAAATGTATGGGTTAGGTTGATTGGCCATACTAAATTGGGGAGGTGATGGCCTAGTGGTATTATTGCTAGACTATTAATCCAAAAACTTAACTAATGTTCTGGGGACCCGGGTTCGAATCCCACCACAGCAGACAGTGAAATTTCAATTCAATAAAAATATCTGGAATGAAGAATCTACTGATGACCGTGCAACCATTGTCGATTGCTGGAAAAACCCATCTGGTTCACTAATGTCCTTTAGGGAAGGAAATCTGCCATCCTTACCTGGTCTGGTCTACATGTGACTCCAGAGCCACAGCAATTTGGTTGACTCTCAACTGCCCTCTAAGGCAACTAGGGAAGGACAATAAACGCTGGCCAGTCCATGTCCCACACATGAATAAAATAAGTAAATTGCCCCTTAGCGTCAGGGAGACTAGCGGGGTAAATACGTGGGGTTACGGGGATTGGGCCTGGGTGGGATTGTGGTCGGAGCAGACTCGATGGGCCAAATGGCCTCCTTCTGCACTGTAGTAACTCTGTGAGATTTCATTGGGATCCTTCTGAACCTTTAAGTCAGGAGAACTTCCTTTTGTCTCCAAGAGTTGAACAAGAATCCAGCTTTCAGGGTGAAAGGAAAGTGTTCCAGCCCATTGCTCTGCTTTCTTTCTGGATGGGGCTTATTCCAGTTCTGTTGAATTGACGGTAGGCCTTGCCCCACCACTTTGCAGCTTGGTCAAGTGTGATACAAGAAACACTTGTGAGACAGACTGTTACTGTCCGGGCAATTTACAGGAACCAGTTTGAAACCAAAAAGTTGAATAAACTGGATTTTTTAAATTCTTGGCAGCGGAGTTGAAGCTGCCCATTTGATTTAGATCTCATGCTGAGCTTTTAAAAAAAAATGAAAGGCAGGGCAGCGAGGTACAGTATCATCCTGCCGAATGTTTGTCGTCTGTATTTGCACAGCTGGAGGGGGAACTCGGTGAATGCAGAGTTCACAACAGATGTGCCCTTTCAGAGGACTGGGGAGCGAGGAGGGGGTGGGGGTGGGGGCGGCGGTCGAGGATGATCGGTGCTGCTGATGTGGCCTTACCAGAGGTGAAATGTCGCCAGCTGTTTTGGATGTGGAAGGGGGCTGTTCAGTTTCATTGAGGAGTCAGGCAGGTCTGGCTTGGCATTTGGACAGCACAGATGGTACTGACAGACATTCCAATATGTTGGATTTTGGAGCATTAACAGAACATTGGATGTTATTCTTAGAACGAGACAACCGCACTGTGACTGGCAAGTTACACACACGCGCGCGCACACCTTGCCAAACCTCCTTTTATCTGCATCTTGTTAAGGGAGGCACTAACCTCTTGAATCTACACAGCTGACTATTACTCTGGGGCAAGTGAGTTTGCTTAGGCTAATAACCAATTAGTTTTGTGTAACATTACGCTATTCACCATATCTCTGCTCTCCCATTTTCTTGAGCAGATGGAGTAGAATGGCAAGAGTAGGCCATTCAGCCCTTTCAGCCTGTTCCGCCATTCAGTTTTCAGTGGTACGGTGGCACAGTGGTTAGCACTGCTGCCTCGCAGCGCCAGGGACCCGGGTTCGATTCCTGGCTCGGGTCACTGTCTGTGTGGAGTTTGCACGTTCTCCCCGTGTCTGCGTGGGTTTCCTCCGGGTGCTCCAGTTTCCTCCCACACTCCAAAGATGTGCGGGTTAGGTTAGTTGGCCATGCTAAATTGACCCTACTTTCAGGGAGATTAACAGGGTAAATATGTGGGGTTACAGGGATAGGGTGGATTTGTTGTCGGTGCAGGCTCGATGGGCCGAATAGCCCCCTTCTGTACTATAATGATTCTATCATTTTATGATTTCTAATTTGATCATTAAATTCAATATCCTGATTCCCCTCTTCCTTTTGATAGGTTCACTCACTGTTCTGTACCCTTAGCTGGTCCACAGTTATCTTTGGCAGGGGTGTGAATTAGGTAATAGACTGCCTGTCAGAAAAAGTAAACAAATCCCCCCCCCCCCCCCACCCCCCCCACCCCACCCCACACTGCGGCAGAGGTAGCTCCCCATTGGCCACCGGCAGAATTGTCCGCTCCCGTCTCATCCATTGCACCACCCAGGATCCCACCACAGGGCTGGAGGAGGGCGGGGGGGCGGGGGGAAGGATGAGGGAGGGGGGTTGAGCTGGTTGCCTTCCATGGGACTGGAAGATCTGATGCCTTGAGACTCTTTAATCCTGAGCAGGGGAAGAACAGGCTAAGTGCAAAGTAGCGACTGGTGAGGGAGCTCTGGGAGCAGGACATGCATTATTATTACACTATTAGAGTCATAGAGGTTTACAGCATAGAAACAGGTCCTTCGGCCCAACTTGTCCATGCCGCCCTTTTTTTTAACGACTAAGCTGGTCCCAATTGCCCGCGTTTGGACCATATCCCTATATACCCAACTTACCCATGTAATTGTCTAAAAGACAAAATTGTACCTGCCTCTACTTCTGTCTCTGGCAGCTCGTTCAGGAATTCACCACCCTCTGTGTGAAAACATTGTCCCTCTGGACCCTTTTGTATCTCTCCTCTTTCACCTTAAACCTATGCCCTCTAGTTTTAGACTCCCCTACCTTTGGGAAAAGAGTCTTGAGCTTTGAGCTTCAAAGTGGATGTCGTGCTTGCGCTTAAAGTTCCTCAACCTTTTAAATAAAGTTTGTCATCACAATCAGTCATAGATTAAGATGCTGCTGTCCCCATGCTCGGTGTTTACCCAGCCAGCCACTCAAATTGTGCGGGCAGCGGGCCAGTGAAATACAGATGTGAGCTCAGTGGGTGCCCCCCAGTTTCCATTAACACTGTCGGTGGATCATTCCAATCAAATGCCCCCTTGGGCTTTGCTGTTGCCGCATATGGGTTTTTTCTTTCATTGCAAGCGGCCCTTTTGCCATGCGAGCAGCAAAGTTGCCCGCTTGTGTCAACCGTGGCACCCCGTTACTACTGTTGCAATGTTGGTGTTGTGCCATCTCTCAGGTTTTACCCAAGGCCCCATCTATTCAATCAGGTGGACATGTAAAAGGTGCAAGTGTTACCATTCAGCCATGACTGGCGCCAAGAAGAAAATCACAGAGAGATACCTCAGGCAGCTGTTGCACACTTTTTGGTTTACAGCCACTGAATAGGAGCTCAAGGGCTGATCCCTTTGGCCCCCTTGACCAGAGATTGTTTACATTTTGCAGAGACACGTCCAAAAAGAGGGGAAATAATAACAATAAAATCCAATGTGCGTACATTGGAGCGATGCCAGTCACTAAAGGATTTATGGATTTGGCTACCCGTCAAACCCGCATCACGTCACTTGTGTAAGAAGCTCTGGATTTGACCCTTGGATTCAGTTGACGTCTTGCACAACATCAACGACTTCATTGGGCGGCTTCGAGTCCCATGTTCAAATGAAGATTAGGATGGAAACGGAATGTTTCTGATTGGTTTGTACCCACGGGCCCCCCCAAGATTAGTGTCAATGAATGGTGTTGAGTCAGACGGCGGGCATTGTGTGTTGTGTTTACTGTTCCTCTCCTACTTTAACTGCAGTGTTGTGGGAAAATCAGAATGCGAAAGGCACCACCAAAGCATCAATTACTCCGAATTCCAGCCTGACGTGTTTACAGTGTGAACTTCTTTCATTTTCAGTTGTCGCTGGGGCCAGCATTCTATCTTGTCCAGGGCAACTGCAACCAAGGAACAAAGGCTTGACATTTGCCTTTGTACAGATACACAAGCCTCTCCAGTTAACACTGAACCGAATTCTAATTAAAAAGCACATTTATGACAAAACACCCTTCTATATTGTACCGTCAATAAACATCAGTGTAGAACCTCCATTAACCCATTGGAGAACCACCCTTTAGGTTGCAAAAGAAATCCCATTCTTAAAGCAATTAACAACAACTTGCACTGATATATTTCCCTTAACGATCCCAAAGGCACTCCAACAGAGGGAATTAGAATCATAGAATCTGCAGTGCAGAAGGAGGCCATTTGGCCCATCGAGCCTGCACTGACAACAATCCCACCCAGGTCCTGTCCTATTTCCATAACTCCACGTATTTACCCTCCTAATCCCCCTGACATTAAGAGGCAATTTAGCACGGCCAATCAACCTAACCTGCACATCTTTGGAGCGTGGGAGGAAATCGGAGCACCCGGAGGAAACCCAGGCAGACACGGGAGGAATGTGCAAGGTGCACACAGACAGTGACCCAAGGCCGGAATTGAACCCGGATCCCTGGCGCTGTGAGGCAGCAGTGCTAACCATTGTGCCGCCGTGCTGTCCCGAATTGTGACCATTGAACCACATAAAGAGATATGAGAACATAAGCTTTGTCATCGAGGTATATTTTAAGGAACATCTTACAAGAGGGAGAGAGTTGAAGAGGGAATTTCAGAGCTTAGTGTCTCACTAACTGAAGGTATGGCCATCAATTGTGGGGTGGAAGAGGTGAGTCAGAGGAAGGGATACACAAGAGAATTCCAATTTCACAACAGGAAGAGTCCACAAGTATTTCAACAATAAAAATGTGTTCATGGAACTACAGAACTGCATGAAGGCCCAGACTAGTCAGCCAGGTGACCAGCGCTGTCTACACAAGTTTTGATTTAATTTATTACTGTCACATGTATTGGGATACAGTGAATAGTATTGTTTCTTGCGCGCTATACAGACAAAGCATACTGTTCATAGAGTACGTAGGGGAGAAGGAAGTGTGCAGAATCTAGTGTTACAATCATAGCTAGGGTGGAGAGAAAGATCAGCTTAATACATGGTAGGTCCGTTCAAAAGTCTGATGGCAGCAGGGAAGAAGCTGTTCTTGAGTTGGTTGGTACGTGATCTCAGACTTTTGTATCTTTTTCCTGATGGAAGAGAGAATGTCCGGATCCTTAATTATGCTGGCTGCTTTTCCCAGGCAGTGGGAAATGTAGACAGAGTCAATGGATGGGAGGATAGTTTGTGTGATGGACTGGCTACGTTCACAACCCTTTGTAGTTTCTTGCAGTGTTGGACAGAACAGGAGCCATACCAAGCTGTGATACACCCGGAAAGGATCCTTTCTATGGTGCATTTACAAAAACTGGTGAGAGTCGTAGCTGGCAATGCTGAATTTCCTTTGCCTCCTGAGAAAGTAGAGGCTATGGAGCTATGGAGTGGGCTATGGAGTGGGCTATGATGCTATGGAGTGGGCTATGGATCTGTGGAGTGGGCTATGGAGGTATGGAGTAGGCTATAGAGGTATGGAGTGGTCTATGGGTCTGTGGAGTGGGCTATGGAGGTATGGAGTAGGCTATGGAGCTATGGAGTGGGCTATGGAGCTATGGAGCGGTCTATGGATCTGTGGAGGGGGCTATGGAGGTATGGAGTGGGCTATGGATCTGTGGAGTGGGCTATGGAGGTATGGAGTGGGCTATGGATCTGTGGAGTGGGCTATGGAGGTATGGAGTGGGCTATGGATCTGTGGAGTGGGCTATGGAGGTATGGAGTGGGCTATGGAGCTATGGAGTGGCCTATGGATCTGTGGAGGGGGCTATGGAGGTATGGAGTGGGCTATGGATCTGTGGAGTGGGCTTTGGAGGTATGGAGTGGGCTATGGATCTGTGGAGTGGGCTATGGAGGTATGGAGTGGGTTATGGAGCGTTTTTTGTGCTCCTGGGAGAACGCACTCTGCATATTGCATTGTTTAATGTGTAGGAATGTCTCTTACGGCTGCGTGGGCATGTTGTTCTAGCAATTGAACCTAAGGCTTGTTTTCATTCCCTGTAGTGGTGACATGCACACTCACCAGTTTAAATGGTGCAAACACTGCGTGCCACCAGAAAAATTCAACTACAGACTGGCAGGAAGCAAGTTTGTCTTTTACAACAAAAATTAAATGAAAAAAATCTCTTGTGGTTTTTCTCTTTCTAATTTAAAATTCCACCCATGTGTTGGTACAAGTCGGAGTAGTGAATGGAATCAGAAGGTAACATCAAAGTAAATCAGCATTGTGAAGGGAATCGGACACCTGAAAATTCAATTTCTATGTTGTTTGATGTTTTAAGAGGCTCAAAATTTATTCGCGATCACTTTTCCCCATTTTGGGCTAAATTCAGACTGGATTTTTGCAATGATGGAGAACCACCTTGTGAAAATGGCGGAAGTAGTCCAAATCTGCAAGTCCGACCCTGAAAATGACAGCTAACATATAAAACAGCTGCTTCCTCCAGCCATGTCTGAGTTTCATTAGCTAGGAGTGGGAAACATAATTCAGCAGATTGCGCCTGGTAGAAGCAGTCTAATCTTTGCGGAGTTCTTGTTTAAATTTAAGTTTGTTCATTAGTGTCACAATAGGCTTACATTAATACTGCAACTAAGTTACTGTGAAAATCCCCTAGTCGTCACACTCCGGTGCCTGTTCGGGTACACCGAGGGAGAATTTAGCACGGCCAATGCACCTAACCAGCACATCTTTTGGACTGTAGGAGGAAACCGGAGCATCCGGAGGAAACCCATGCAGACATGGGGAGAACATGCAGAATTCTGCACAAGGTGGGCATTGAACCCCGGTCCCTGGCACTGCGAGGAAGCAGTGCTAACCACTGTGTCAATCTCGGAGGGTTGTAGGGCCAGAGGAGATTACCAGACTGAGCGAGAGATGAGATTTGAACACAAGGATGAGGATTTTAAGATCGATGCGTGGCAGGGTAGGAATTGATATAAATCGGTGAGCTCAGAGGTGATGGATGAGTTGGACTTGGTGCAGGGTGGGATATGGCAACAGAGTTGCAAAGAACAGTACAGCACAGGAACAGGCCCTCCAAGCCTGCGCCGATCACGTTGTTCTATCTAGAGCAACCGCCTGTATCCCTCTATTCCCCGTCTGTTCATGTGTCTATCCAGATAAGTCTTAAATGTCGCTAATGTGTCTGCCTCAACCACCTCTCTTGGCCGTGCATTCCAGGCCCCCACCACCCTCTGCGTAAAAAACTTCCCCCACACATCTCCACTGAACCTTCCCCCCCTTACCTTGAACTTGTGCCTCCTTGTAATTGTAATTTCTGCCCTGGGGAAAAAGCTTCCAACTATTCACCTTACCTATACCCCTCATAATTTTATGAACTTCTATATCTTGTGTCCCTCTGTGGTTTCTGGGAAATATGTGAATTGGCGGGTGCTACAGACATGCCTGCCATTGGCTATTAATACTGCAGCATGATTGATTCCAAGGAAGTTCTGTTGATAAAGGAACACGATGTTTGTAACAGCAACACACTGGGTAACCTGTGGGGATATGTTTCTGAGTCCCAGACTGGCCAGCACAAACAACCAACGCTGAGCTGCTGGGCAACTCTGAAAGCCCTAACATAACATGTTCTATATCTACTGCCCTCATGGACAGCCGCAGGGAGAGGTACACAGCCCGATGGATAAATATACCTGCTGATTTTCAGCCATCATGTTCAATGGACTGAATGGCCTCCTTCTGCACTGTAGGGATTCCGTGATTCTATGTTGTCCAGACTCACAATGGGCTCAAGTCTGCTGCAAGTAGCGAATGAGTTTCATTGGATCAAAATGCCTGCATTCAGAAACCGGTGGTTCTATCAGTGAAATGTTTGTGGAAGGGGCAAACATACTAAATAATAAACATTTACAACTGCCTCAACAAAGTGCGATGTTGGAATGACAGTACAAAAACCGACAGGACGGAAAAGGGCCATTTAAAACTTCTCTATTCATGCCACAAGTAGGCTTACATTAACACTGCAATGAAGTTACTGTGAAAATCCCCCAGTTGCCACACTCCGGCGCCTGTTCGGGTACACTGAGGGAGAATTTAGCATGGCCAACGCACCTAACCAGCACATCTTTTGGACTGTGGGAGGAAGCCGGAGCTTCTGGAGGAAACCCACACAGACATGGGGGGAACATGCAGATTCCGCACAGGCAGTGACCCAAGCTGGGAATCGAACCCAGAATGAATTAAAAAAGAATCTGATGCGCGACAATTAAGCACGTGGAACCAAGGCTTCGATATTGAAGGCTTTTATTGTGTAACAATGGAACTACTAACACGAATACACCAGTTCAGACTGAAGGGGTCCTGCCGGAGCAGAGGGTCTTATACCTCGCCACCGGAGGCGGGGCCCCACTGGGATGTGCCATGATAACACTTATAACAGGTAAACACCCTAACCCAACAACATTGTACAACCCCCACAGTAACAACACCCTAGCCCAACAGTAACATAATAACAACCCCCAGTGGTAACCAACGATGGTTCACCACATTCACCCCTCCTTTAAAAACAAAAGGCGGCGGGGTGCAAGAAAAACAGGTCATATATACAGAATTCACAAGTCCAGACGGTCTGGAGGACCGCACCGACGCTGTGATCTCCTCAACACCGATTGCGAAACCGGAGCAGGTGCTTGCGGTGGCGTTCTCTCCAAAACAACGTCCGGCTGTCCCCTCAAGGACTCCCGGGCCGGTTGGCCCTGGTGAGGCGATGGTGCAGGGGATCCTGGAACCTTCGGTGGTGGCGCCGATCTCCGAGTCTCAGGCAAGCTGTACATGGGAGTAGAACTGTTATGCACTGGTCCCGGTGCTGACCGCGCCACGTCTGGGGAAGCAATGAGGAGTAGTGGATTCGTGACTGGGGGAATAGGAGCGACAGGAGTTGCTACGTCCACTGCGGGCGCCAGGTCTCTAATGGAGACAGTGTCCTCTCGCCCGTCAGGATATGCCACATAGGCATACTGAGGGTTGGCGTGGAGGAGTTGGACCGGTTCGACCAAGGGGTCGGACCTGCGAGCCCTCACATGTTGCCGCAGAAGGACGGGTCCTGGGTACGTCAACCAGGCTGGCAATGAGATCCCCAAGGACGACTTCCGAGGGAATGAGAACATCCTCTCGTGGGGAGTAGCATTGGTTGCCGTACACAGGAGGGAGCGGATAGAATGGAGCGCATTTGGAAGGACCTCCTGCCAACGGGAGACTGGAAGGCCCCTGGATTTCAGTGCCAGTAGGACAGCCTTCCAGACTGTAGCATTCTCCCTTTCCACCTGTCCGTTACCCCTAGGGTTGTAGCTCGTGGTTCTACTAGAGGCAATCCCGAATGAGAGCAGGAATTGCCTCAAGTCGTTGCTCATGAACGACGAGCCCCTGTCGCTATGAATGTAGCAGGGGTACCCGAACAGGGTAAAAAGCTCACTGAATGCCTTGATGACGGTGGCAGTCGACGTGTCCGCACAGGGGACAACAAACGGGAACCGGGAGTACTCGTCTATTATGTTGAGGAAATAGACGTTCCGGTCCGTTGAGGGAAGGGGGCCCTTAAAATCCACACTCAGCCTCTCAAAAGGGCGAGTGGCCTTGACCAATTGTGCCCGGTCTGGTCGATAAAAGTGTGGTTTGCATTCTGCGCAAATCCGACAGCTTCTCGTCACTGACCTGACATCCTCCACCGAGTAGGGCAGGTTGCGGGCTTTGACGAAATGGTAGTCTGGTGACTCCAGGATGACACAGATCATTGTGGAGGGCCTTCAAGCGGTCCTCCTGCATGATGGCGCATGTTCCGCGCGAGAGGGCATCCGAGGGCTCATTGAGCTTCCCTGGACGATACATAATATCGTAATTATAGGTGGAGAGCTCAATTCTCCACCGCAAGATCTTATCGTTCTTGATCTTGCCCCTCTGCGTGTTGCTGAACATAAACGCCACGGATCGTTGATCCGTGATCAGGGTGAACCGCTTCCCTGCCAGGTAATGGCGCCAGTGTCTGACTGCCTCCACAATGGCCTGAGCCTCCTTCTCCACCGCTGAGTGCCGAATTTCGGGGCCTTGAAGGGTGCGGGAAAAGAACGCGACGGGCCTGCCTGGTTTAGTGTGGCGGCTAGGGCGAAATCAGATGCATCACTCTCCACCTGGAAAGGGATGGATTCATCCACCGCGTGCATCGTGGCTTTCGAGATGTCGCTTTTCAAAGCCTTGAAGGCCAATTGGGCCTCCGGCGTAAGTGGGAAGGTCGTGGACTTGATGAGCGGACGAGCTTTGTCCGCGTAGTTGGGGACCCACTGCGCATAGTACGAAAAGAACCCGAGGCATCCCCTCAGTGCTTTCGTGCTAGCGGGCAAGGGAAGTTCAGTAAGGGAGCGCATACGGTCTGGATCAGGGGCAATGACCCCGTTTTCCACCACGTATCCGAGGATGGCTAACCTGCGCGTACGGAATACACACTTCTCCCTGTTATAGGTCAGGTTCAGGCGAGATGCGGTGCGCAGAAAGTGTTGGAGATTCGTGTCGTGGTCCTGCTGGTCATGGCCGCAGATGGTGACGTTATCCAGGTACGGGAAGGTAGCCCGCAACCCGTTCTGGTCCACCATTCGGTCCATAGCACGCTGGAAGACCGAGACCCCATTGGTGACACCAAATGGAACCCTGAGGAATTGGTATAGACGACCATCCGCCTCAAAAGCCGTGTATTGTCGGTCCTCTGGGCGGATGGGGAGTTGATGGTAGGCGGACTTAACGTCTATGGTAGAGAACACTCGGTACTGCGCAATCTGATTGACCATATCAGAAATGCGCGGGAGAGGATACGCATCCAGCTGCGTATAACGATTAATGGTCTGACTATAGTCGATGACCATCCGAGGTTTGTTCCCGCTTTTGACTACCACGACCTGCGCTCTCCACGGACTAGCACTGGCCTGTATGATCCCTTCCTTGAGGAGCCGCTGAACCTCAGATCTAATAAAGATCCGGTCCTCAGCGCTGTAACGCCTACTTTTAGTAGCGATGGGCTTGCAGCCTGGTACCAGATTCTTAAAGAGGGATGGTGTAGTGATTTTCAGAGTGGAAAGATTGCATGCGGGGCGCTTTGGGCAATTTGGAGGCTGCGGCTGATTCCCTACTGCCAGTGAAGGGAGTGGCCCACCGTACTGTAGGATCACACTCTTCATGTGGACCATAAAGTTTAGTCCGAGGAGAATTGGCGCACAAAGGTGAGGTAACACAAGGAGCCTGTATTGCTCGTAAATTGTGCCCTGTACCTCAAGAGTTACCATACATCGTCCTTGGATCGGTACAGACCGGGACCGTGATGCCATGGAAATTGTCTGCTTGGCAGGGAGAACCCGGAGTCCACACCTTTTAGCAGTTTCAGGGTGTATGAAACTTTCGGTGCGCCCACTGTCAAACAGACAATTCACAGTTCGACCATTTACCTTTATATCCATCATGGAATTCTCAAGCCTGTGGTGCTTAGTCTGGTCCAGGGAGATCGACGCCACCGTTGGCCCCTGGGCGTCACTGCATGCCGCCGATGTTGATGCTGAGGACCCCTGCTGGTCGCTCCTAGTCGTCGTGGACCATGATGGCCGCCCCCATGAATCGCACGTGGGCGAGGGCGCCAAACGCAGCGACTCCTGGTGGTCTTCCTCCTCCTCCGTCAGCCACGATGGCGCCGTCCTGGGTTCGCACGTGGTCGGACCTCGTGGGTACTGCAACGCCGAAGGAGATTGTCTCCGTTCTGGAGGGTTACAAGCTGCACTGCCGTTTTTAGACTTCGACCTGCAGACTTTACCGTAGTGGCCTTTTTTACCGCACTGGCTACAGATAGCTGTTCTTGCCGGACACTGCTGCCGTGGATGCTTGCCCCACCACAAAAATAGCATCGCTGGCCACCTGGAGCTGCCGCCGTCGTCGGATCGATCTGGGAGCGCGGGTTAGCGGGGCGAGGAGGGAGCTGAGCTTGCTCCTGCCACGTTGACTGCACGTGGTCCTCGGGGTACAGCGCCAAGCTCTTCGACGCCGCTTCCAGCATCTCAGCCATCTCCATCGCTTGGGTCAAGTCGAGGTTCCCCTTTTCCAGCAATTTAAGCCTGATGTACGAGGACCCTACCCCTGCTACGAACGCGTCTCGGGCGAGGTCGTACATATATTGTTCGGCTGATACGTCTTTACAATCGCAACCCCTGGCAAGCTGCAGGAGCTCATTGGCGTAGTCCTCCATGGTTTCGCCCGACTGCCGACGTCGTGTAGCGAGGAGGTAACGAGCGTGTATCTCGTTGGGTGGTTTCGTGTATCGTTTCTTCAGGAGCTCGACGGCCCTCGGGTAAGTGGGAGCCGCACGAATCGCGAGATAAATCGTGTCGCTTACCCTTGCGTGGAGGACTTGGAGTTTGTCACTGTCTGTAGTGATAGCTACAGAGGCTGCCAGGTAGTCTTCGAAACACTTCCACCAGTGGTCGAAGGTGTTAGCGGCACCGACCGCACGTGGGTCCAGCGCCAGACGACCTGGTTTTAAGATCTGTTCCATACTCTTTTTTTTGTACAGCTGAGAGTTTTCTGTTACACAATAAAATTGATGCGCGACAATTAAGCACGTGGAACCAAGGCTTCGATATTGAAGGCTTTTATTGTGTAACAATGGAACTACTAACACGAATACACCAGTTCAGACTGAAGGGGTCCTGCCGGAGCAGAGGGTCTTATACCTCGCCACCGGAGGCGGGGCCCCACTGGGATGTGCCATGATAACACTTATAACAGGTAAACACCCTAACCCAACAACATTGTACAACCCCCACAGTAACAACACCCTAGCCCAACAGTAACATAATAACAACCCCCAGTGGTAACCAACGATGGTTCACCACAGAATCACAGCACAAAATTTAATCCACCTTATCTTTTTTTTCTTTATTCTTTCATGGAAGCTGGGCATCGCTGGCTGGGCCAGCATTTCTTGCCCACCTCTTGAACTGAATGGCTCGCTAGGCCATTTCAGAGGGCAGTTAAGAGTCAACCACATTGCTGTGGGTCTGGAGTCACATGGAGGTCAGACCCAGGTAAAGACATTAATGAACCAGATGGGTTTTGTATGACAATTGACAATAGCCTCATGGTCATCAGTAGACTCTCAATTCCAGATTTTTTATTGAATTCAGATTTCACCATCTGCCGTGGTGGGGTTCGAACCTGGGTCCCCAGAGGCTCTGGGTTACAAGCCCAGCGACAAGACCACTATGTCACTGCTTCCCCACACGCTGGGATCTTCTGCTGGAGCTGAAGCATGACGCCGTCAGGGATTTTAAAAATAAAATGAGAGATTTGCCGCATCATTCCCAACAATGCCTAGAAAGTTTTGCATCTATAGACTATGTAAATCCCTCCTAAAATATAGATACGATAAGTTATTGAGAGACAATTTACAGAATTCCCTCCATCCGCTCCATCCAGATTGGGGAGTGCTGTTGTTCTCAATATGTGACCTTCCTCAATGTACTCCCTTAAAGGGTTTGGAGGAGTGTTTTCAGATAGCAAGAATGGGTAGATTATGCCAAGAATGTTTTGTTTTAAACATTTTTTAAAAGTTAACATTGAACATCAACCATTTCCGATGGCATGCAATGGACTATTGAATTTTGCTGAAAAAAGAGAGACATGGGCTGGAATTTTACCGCCTCACCTGTCCCAGATTCGGGGCAGGCGTGGCTCGCAGAACGGCATCCTCCATTGGCCTCGGGCAGGATCTTACAAACATTGGGTGGGTGAGGTCGTAAAATACTGGCCATGCTGTTGAAGCTTTTCGCCTTGCACTCAAATGCAAGAAAACCAAATTTCAAAACACCCCAATCGACCACATAATTGCTGCGATTGTTTGAAATTTGGAATTCTTGCATTTGTCCTGACGAGTGCAAGACAAAAACTTTCAACAACATTTCTCGCTTTTGAGCAACATTCAAGTCTTGTACAACCCAATTCCTTAATTGGCCATTTTGTGCCAAAGTGGAATCCTTCCTCCTTCCCTATTCACTGAAAGGTATAACCTTATTCCTTAGATTTATTCAGGAGGGGGGGAGAATAAATTAACCGTGGAACAGCATGATCCTCGTGATAAACCCCTAGTGGTGGAATTAGGCCAGCTCTGTGTGCTGTGATCATTGCTAAAACCCACAGAAACTTCATTAGCAAGTCTCAAAGTTAATAATTTTGCTTGCAAGCATCTGGATTCCCAATAATAAAATTACAGGAGCCAAAAATAAAATTCCCAAGTCGAAGCTGGTCAGAATTGTTGCAAGATGCGGCAAGTCAAGAGGAAAAAATAGCAATTTAGATCATTGAATGGTGGCAAACAAACAAGTCAAGGGCACCGGTGGCCAGAATGGCAGCAAAGCCACCCAGTGAAGGGTTTGAGAGGGGAAATTGTTTTGAAAGTTTATCTATTAGTATCACAAGCAGGCTGACATTAACACAGCAATGAAGTTACTGTGAAAATCTGCTGGTCGCCACACTCTGGTGCCTGTTCGGGTACACTGAGGGAGAATTTATAAAGTTAAAGTAAAAGTTTATTTATTAGTGTCACAAGTAGGCTTACATTAACACTGCGATGAAGTTACTGTGAAAATCCCCTGGTCGCCACACTCCGGCGTCTGTTCGGGTACACTAAGGGAGAATTTAGCATGGCCAATGCACCCTAACCAGCACTTCTGCTGGACTGTGGGAGGAAACCGGAGCACCCGGAGGAAACCCACGCAGGGAGAACGTGCAGACTCCACACAGACAGTAATCCAAGCTGGGAATCAAACCTGGGTCCCTTGTGTTGTGCAGCAATAGTGCTAACCACTGTGCCACTGTGCCGCCCTGGGAGGCGGTTACCAAATTTAATGTAATTGATGCAAAAACCAGTGGGAGAAATGAGGATAATATTATATTTAACCCAACAAGTTCCTACCTGGATGGGCGATGGAAGCAGATTCAACAGCAACTTGCGAGGGGAAATTTGATATATACTTGCAAAGGAAAACATTACACTGCTATTTGATTTGATTTATCATTGCCACATTTCATTGGCCCTCCCAGCTTTGGAGCCCACCCGCTGTCCCTACGGGGCCTCCTCAAAAATCTCCCTCTGGGTCCCTCCGCGGGTTCTCAGGGTTTCTGTCTCAGAATGGTGATGGCCCAATGGCGGTATCGGGATCCAGTTCCAGAAAAAAATCCAGCCCAATTTCTCCCCACAGTCTCCGCAAGTGTGGCGCTGTCGTGAAATTGGACCTCACTGGGTCGTTGCTGCTGGTGGTCTTTTACAAATAACTGTACTGTGTTCAGGGCTCAGAGTGTGCAGATAATGGGGAGCCGATGGCCTAGCGGTATAATCGCGCACCTACTAATCCAGAAACTCAGCTAATGTTCTGGGGACCCGGGTTCGAATCCCACCATGGCAGATGGGGGAATTTGAATTCAATTAAAAAAGAAATCTGGAATTAAGAATCTACTGATGACCCTGAAACCATTGTCGATTGTCGGAAAAACCCGTCTGGTTGACTGATGTCCTTGAGGCAAGGAAATCTGCTGTCCTTATCCGGCCTGGCCTACATGTGACCCCAGAGCCACAGCAATGTGGTTGACTCTCAACTGCCCTCCAAGGGCAACTAGGGATGGGCAATAAATGCTGGATCGTGCCTCACGTATGCATATGTAAAATAAGACTGCCCAGAACAGTGGGGTGGGGGTGAGGATGGGGAGAGGTGTGGGGGAGGAGCGTGGGGGTGGGGACGACATTCCAGGTTGCTGGATAGATGTCCTTTGTTGGTTGACTTGGCCATGACAGATAACTGTCTCAAAACCAGAAGCCAAGGCGACGTCCCTTGATTGGGGAACCGACTGATTTGGGACTGGAAGTAAACCCTTTTCCCGAATAATCAGCCAATGCTGAATTTCAACACTGAGGGCAATAACTGTCATGATCCTGTGTCACAAAACCCTCATTCAGCCTGGCGGGCAGATCACGATTAATGTTGAATAAAAGCAGACATCAATCTGTTCTTTTTTTAAAAAGTTTTTTTTTCCGCTCAATCAACAACATTTGGTCCAGCGAGCCAAAGCAAACAGACAAACAAATCAAAAGTGATATTGAAGCTTTTGTGCAACCAGTTTGTTTAGGAGGCAGCCAGTGTTTGGATTGGCTGAAAATTCTTTGGTGTCCGCTTTGAGAATGATTCCTTGTGTTTGGGCTCCTTATTTTTAAATTTAAAAAATGTCACTGAACTCCACTACAGTCTCCCCCTTTGTGAAAGAGTTAACATGAGCAGAGACTTTGGCCCGGAGACTCGCCATGGTCTGTTATTCATGGCAGCGGACCATCTTATTCCAGCCATATGCAAACAGCAAGTGTCTGACAGGATTTCCTGAGTATTCCTGCATTCTAGACTGTAAAAGCTGGGCTGTGGATATTTCTGCAAGTCTGCCTGAATAATCTTGCTTTGTTGTGCGGAGCTCCAGCGCGGACGACCATCCCAAGCGCCAACAAGACCCTCAGTCACCCCGCCTCCCCACCACAGCCCCTTCCCCCACCCCCCTGCCCCCCTCACACCTTCAAAACCCAGCTCGCCTCAGGATGACATGTTTCGAGCTGTAAAATCCAGACCTCCCGGGATACCTGCCCATTTTGTTGCAGGAAAAATATTCTTCCTACAGGAATCACACTGGCTGTGAGGCAGGTATTCCAGTTCCTGTAATAGAGGTCAACTCAAAGGACACACTCCCAAGTGGGAGAAGAGGGGCCAGTGGAATGAACGCACATCACTGTGTTTGACCGCAGATTCAGCAGAATGGAATACCCGGGATGTGTGAAACCGAGAGAGACGGATTTCAAGAATGCTGCTTCCTCAAAGCTCTCCACGTCTGGAAGAGAGATAATGCAGTGACCGCGGTGGGCTTTTGGAGTTTGCTTGTCTCATTTTCCGCATATAATTCTGTGTCATGCCCATTGAAGGCATGTCCTATTCATAACTTCGAACACTTCCTGTGGAAGCTTCCGGAGCTGTCCTCTACATTTCAAAATGGACACTCTCAAAGTGACCGTCAGGTGACCTTTGCAACTTCAACACAGGCCATCCTGAGCTTCTGGAAAGTTCTGAATTGAATCCTAGTGGCTCCTCCGTGGAAAAGGACATGCCCAGACAACATTTCTTTGTTAAATTTGCATTTTAAGAAGTCTCACAACACCAGATTAAAGTCCAGCAGGTTAATTTGGAATCATGAGCTTTCGGAGCGCTGCTCCTTCATCAAATGTAAATTGATTCACCTGATGAAGGGGCAGTGCTCCGAAAGCTCGTGATTCCAAATAAACCTGTTGGACTTTAACCTAGTGTTGTGAGATTTCTTAGCGGGCCCACCCCGACATCTCCACATCACGAATTTGCACTTGCCAATGTTCGTGGATTGATCCAAACACAGAATCATTGGACTCCTAGACTCTGTGGCCAGGTTTCTTGTGCAGATGGAGAAGTAAATTTAGCAGTAGAGGCTCAGATCTGGAACTCCCACCCCTGAGAGATTGAATAGGTTAGCATTTTGTTCGCTGGACCTCAGAAGAATGAGGGGGGATCTCATAGAAACCTAAAACATTCTAACAGAAGTAGGCACAGTAGATGCAAGAAGAATGTTACAGAATTAGACAGGGTAGATTCAGGAAGGATGTTCCCAATGATGGGGAGTCTAGAACCAGGGTCACATTCTGAGGAAACAGGGTAAACCTTTTAGGACTGAGAAGAAGATAAATTTCTTCACCCAGAGAGTGGTAAGCCCGCTGCCATATGAAGTATTTGAGGCCAAAACATTGTATGTTTTCAAGAAGGAGTTAGATATAGCTCTGGAGGCTAAATTGATCAAAGGGTATTGGGGGGAAGGAGGGAATAAGCTTTTGAATTGGATGACCAGCCATGATCATAAAGAATGGTGGAGGAGGCTCAAAGGGCCGAATGGAGAACTCCTGCTCTTATTTTCTATGTTTCCATGTAAAACCGACCTCCGTCATCTTCACGGGGAGGGATGAGAATGGGGGGTTCTAATGTGCACATCTGTGGCTCATGGAGGCAACTGCACATGTTAAAATTGCAGTTTCCTCAGTCAGATTTGATTTAGATGTGTGCATCTAAAACACACTTGTGCACTGTTGACCTGATAAGAGAAGGTCTAAAGCTCTGCCAGATTTCTTCACCTGTTTGGATATGGTCGAGGGTCACCTTTGGCAGAGATCAAGCGCCCTTTGGATTGTTAAAAGTAGATATGAATGTGTGTAAAAAAGTGCAGAAATTTATTGGAACTGTCAATCTGTCAAGGTATTTAAATGTCCCACCCTTTAAATGTTAGATAAATCTGTCAGCAATGTTAAAAAGGAATCAGTTATTGCTATTTCACGGTCTGTTGACATATCATGGGATATTACAGGATTATTGCTTCATGACTGATTTCATAACCTATCATCATCACAGTGAGGTGAAAAGTCAGTTCACAGTTTGAATGATAGTGGTTGTAAACTCCTCGAAGTGGGACTATGAATACAAATGCTTGTTTACAGAAGAGGTTAAATGAATTTTGATGTAGTGAATGGTCTTTTAATCAATGAGTGTTGTTTGTTTGGAATAGTGAATTAATGAATAGACATAGAAAATAGAAAAGCTACAACACAAACAGGCCCTTCGGCCCACAAGTTGCGCCGAACATGTCCCTACCTACTAGGCTTGCCTATATCCCTCTATCTTACTAACTTCCATGAACTTATCCAAAAGTCTCTTAAAAGACCCCATCGAATCCGCCTCCACCACCACTACTGGCAGCCGATTCCACGCACCCTCCACCCTCTGAGTGAAAAACTTACCCCAAACATCTCCTCTGTACCTAGTCCCCAGCACCCTAAACCTGTGACCTCTTGTGGCAACCATTTCAGCCCTGGGTAAAAGCCTCTGAGAATTCACTCTATCAATACCTCTCAACATCTTATACACCTCTATCAGGTCACCTCTCACCCTTCGCCTCTCCAAGGAGAAAAGACCTAGCTCTCTCAACCTAGACACTTAAGAACTTTATTAAGTCTCATCATGGGTCCTTTGCGCATGGCGATATTGGGTGAGTTGGTATGGTAGTTTATGGTAGAGTGATGAGTGGGGGACATGGGTCGGCATGAGTTAGCACTAAATTCACGTAGGGACCATAAAAGACCATGGTGGTGGGTGGAGGGCATAGGTTGGCATGGACAATATGCGGGGCTATGGAAGGTGGGTGTGGGGTATGAGGTTGCATGGGTTTGCATCTCTCTCCGATCACACATCAATAGCCTTTAAACTATAAGCCATTCTAATTGGACGGTGGCTGTTGATCATGTGACTGAAACTGGCCACTGATACTGATCTCTTTTATAATCCCAAGACCCGGGAAAAAGCCTCGGCAGTCTGTAGAAGACACCGGAATGCGACAGCATCTGTAGAAAAGGCAGCATCATCTTTATTTTTTAATAGTTTGGAGGCTTTAAAGAATTTAAAAACCTCTCGGCCTGATTCCTAAATCCTAAAGCTTTGACAAAGGGTTATCTGGACTCGAAACGTCAGTTCTTTTCTCGCCTTCCAGATGCTGCCAGACCTGCTGAGATTTTCCAGCGTTTTCTCTTTTGATTTCAGATTCCAGCATCCGCAGTAATTTGCTTTTATTCCTAAATCCAAGGCCACCATTAAAGAAATTATACTTGCTGATATAAAAACCATAAGTGCCTAACTTTATCAGCTGTTGAACATTCACCTCTTTGAGGGAATCCTACAATAAGCCTGATATCCTGATTTAATTCTGATATCTGACCCCAGCTATCTGAACTCATCTAAACTACAATTCAAGAGTGAAACAGACTCCTCTTCCCCGGATCCGCAAAGACTGTTTTCCTGTAATGTGCTAGACATGTGAACAATGGTCTATTCTATTGTTTACAATGTTAATGTTTATTTATTAGTCACAAGTAAGGCTTACATTAACACTGCAATTAAGTTACTGTGAAAGTCCCCTAGCCGCCACACTCCGGCACCTGTTTGGGTCAATGCATCTAACCAGCACGTCTTTCAGAATGTGGGAGGAAACCGGAGCACCCGGAGGAAACCCACGCAGACACGGGGAGAACGTGCAAACTCCACACAGTCAGTGACCCAAGCCGGGAATAGAACCCAGGTCCCTGACGCTGTAAAGCAGCAGTGCTAAACCACTGTGCCACCGTGCTTGTAAACGTTCCCTTTTCTCTTTAACTGTATGTTTTTGTCCTGTGTATGTGTGTGCATGTGTATGTGTGAGAGTGCTGAATGACTGGTGTGGCCTTCAGACTCTGCGTGTTGTATGAATGAACATAAGAACATAAGAAATAGGAGCAGGAGTAGGCCATCTAGCCCCTCGAGCCTGCCCCGCCATTCAATAAGATCATGGCTGATCTGACGTGGATCAGTACCACTTACCCGCCTGATCCCCATAACCCTTAATTCCCTTACCGATCAGGAATCCATCCATCCGCGCTTTAAACATATTCAGCGAGGTAGCCTCCACCACCTCAGTGGGCAGAGAATTCCAGAGATTCACCACCCTCTGGGAGAAGAAGTTCCTCCTCAACTCTGTCTTAAACCGACCCCCCTTTATTTTGAGGCGGTGTCCTCTAGTTTTAACTTCCTTACTAAGTGGAAAGAATCTCTCCGCCTCCACCCTATCCAGCCCCCGCATTATCTTATAAGTCTCCATAAGATCCCCCCTCATCCTTCTAAACTCCAACGAGTACAAACCCAATCTCCTCAGCCTCTCCTCATAATCCAAACCCCTCATCTCCGGTATCAACCTGGTGAACCTTCTCTGCACTCCCTCCAATGCCAATATATCCTTCCTCATATAAGGGGACCAATACTGCACACAGTATTCCAGCTGCGGCCTCACCAATGCCCTGTACAGGTGCATCAAGACATCCCTGCTTTTATATTCTATCCCCTTCGCAATATAGGCCAACATCCCATTTGCCTTCTTGATCACCTGTTGTACCTGCAGACTGGGCTTTTGCGTCTCATGCACAAGGACCCCCAGGTCCCTTTGCACGGTAGCATGTTTTAATTTGTTTCCATTGAGATAGTAATCCCATTTGTTATTATTTCCTCCAAAGTGTATAACCTCGCATTTCTCAACGTTATACTCCATTTGCCATATCCTCGCCCACTCACTCAGCCTGTCCAAATCTCTCTGCAGATCTTCTCCGTCCTCCACACGATTCACTTTTCCACTTATCATCTTTTCCACTTATCACTTATCATCCAATAATCATCTTTACTTTCAGACGCATGAAAGTCTGCTGTTGCTTCTTTAAATTGACCACATTTTAACAGGGGCTTGCAAACACACACATCTCCCATTCCACACCAGCCTCTGATCACGGACATCAAGGGAAGGGAATTGGGGTATCGGTTCATCTCTCTTCCCCCTCAGTTAGCTCCCATAATCCAGATTAAGTCCTCCTTCAATTCCTGTGTTGGCAGACCTGGTATTACATGAATATTATTTTTTCTTGCTGATACTCATTTGTTCAATTTAGGGTTTCCCAAACAATGGATACACAGATCTCAGAATCATAGAATCCCTCCAGTGCAGGAGGAGGCCATTCGGCCCTTCGAGTCTGTGCCAATAGCAATCCCAACCAACCCTACCCCGTAACCCCACATATAAAATAACAAGGGGCATAGATCAGCTAGATAGTCAACATCTTTTCCCCAAGGTAGGGGAATCTAAAACTAGAGGGCACAGGTTTAAAGTGAGAGGGGAGAGACACAAAAGTGTTCAGAGGGGCAATCTTTTTCACACAAAGGGTGGTGTGTGCCTGGAACAAACTGCCAGAGGTAGTAGTAGAGGCGGTAGATTTGATTTATTATTGTCACATGTATTAACGTACAGTGAAAAGTATTGTTTCTTGTGCGCTATACAGACAAAGCATACCATACATAGAGAAGGAAACGAGAGAGTGCGAGTGCGTGCACTTTTAAAAAGCATTTAGACAGTTACATGGGTAAGATGAGTATAGAGGGATATGGGCCAAACGTGGGCAATTGGGACTAGCCTAGTGGCTAAAAAAAAGGTTGGATTGGACAAGAAAGGCCTGTTTCAATGCTGTAAATCTCTCTGACTCTACGACTCTATATTTTCCCTGCTAAGTGCTGTAATGCAGTTGTGTTGGTTTTCCTGCCACAGAACATGTCTTGCACATATTCTAAGCATCTTCAGATAGCATTTCTGCCTCTCTCCGTTACAAATCTTTTAACCACGGATATATTCTATTTTGCTGAGAACGCTTCCTATCTATAATCCTCCTGAAAATCATTACGAGGTTTGTACAGGGTTTTCTGTAAATGGGTCCATCATTCACCTCTGGCCGAAAACTTCCCATCCCACCCGCCGCGGGAATCATAGAGGGCAAGGACAGAAAGTTTGACGGACCATTTACAGGTCCGTTGACCTTGGGCGGGAATGTCCGCTCTTTGGGCGCACGTGACCGGAAAATCCCACCCTCTGTCGACATCCAACATTGTTGATTCCTGAAAGTCTGAGTCAATGAAGTTTGATGTTCAGTGGTGGTGAGTTGATGATCACAGCCATTGACCATTATTGCTCCCATATGATATGCCAGTGTCCCAGTCTTTATTGACACAACCATCCTTAGCATACAATAGGTCTTCTACAAGCTATAGTCCATAGGTTCACTCGGTTATATTATATGGTAGATGTGGCACGGTGACACAGTGGTTAGCATTGCTGCCTCACAGCTCCAGGGACCCAGGTTCAATTCCTGGCTTGGGTCACTATTCGTGCGGAGTCTGCACGTTCTCCCTGCGTGGGTTTCCTCCTGGAGGTCTGGTTAACTCCCACAGTCCCAAAGACGTGCAGGTTAGGTTGATTGGCCACGTTAAAAATTGCCCCTTAGAGTCCTGAGATGCGTAGGTTAGAGGGATTAGCGGGTAAATATGTGGGGGTAGGGCCTGGGTGGGATTGTGGTCGGTGTAGACTCGATGGGCCGAATGGCCTCCTTCTGCACTGTAGGGTTTCTATGATTTCTATGAGTCCCAAAGACGTGCAGGTTAGGTGCTAAATTCTCCCTCAGTGTACCCGAATAGGCGCCAGAGTGTGGTGACTCGGGGATTTTCACAGTAACTTCATTGCAGTGTCACTGTAAGATAACCCCCCCCCCCACCCCCCCCCCCCTCCCCCTCCCCCCCAATACTCCCATCACCACGTCCGGTAAAATCTGAAGAGTCTAACCTTCTTCGGATGTGTGTAGTGACAGTGCAAGTTATGAATGCGCACGGACCACTGAGCTGCGTTGTGGCTCTACAATTGGCAGAAATGTGTTGGTAAAAGAGTGGAACACAGCGATGTATGTAAGTCATAGGATCGTTAACATAGCAGGTACATAGGATATTCAGAGGCTTTTTCCCAGGGTGGAAGTGTCAATTACAAGGGGGCACAGGTTCAAGGTGAGAGGGGGAAAGTTTAAGGGAGATGTGCGGAGGGTGCTTTTCACAAAGAGAGTGGTGGGTGCCTATTGCCAGAGGAGGTGGTGGAAGCAGGCACATTAACAACATTTAAGAGGCATCTGAATGGGTACATTAATAGGGAGGGAATAGAGGGATACAGATTGAGTAAGGGCAGAAAGTTTTCTTTAGTTTAGTTAAGGCATCATGATCGACAGGGCTTGGAGGGCCGAAGGGCCTGTTCCTGTGCTGTACTTTTCTTTGTTCTTTGTTCTTAGGTAATGCCCAATGGTGAGTCAATGGAAATGTTAGAACATAAGAACATAAGAACTGGGAGCAGGAGTCGGCCATCTGGCCCCTCGAACCTCCTCCTCCATTCAATAAGATCATGGCTGATCTTTTTGTGGACTTAGCTCCACTTACCCACCCGCTCACCATAACCCTTAATTCTTTTACTGTTCAAAAATTTATCTATCCTTGCCTTAAAAGCATTCAATGAGGTAGCCTCAACTGCTTCACTGGACAGGGAATTCCACAGATTCACAACCCTTTGTGTGAAGAAGTTCCTCCTCAACTCAGTCCTAAATCTGCTCCCCCTTATTTTGAGGCTGTGCCCCCTAGTTCTAGTTTCACCTGCCAGTGGAAACAACTTCCCTGCTTCTATCTTATATATTCCCTTCATAATCTTATATGTTTCTATAAGATCTCCCCTCATTCTTCTGAATTTCAATGAGTATAGTCCCAGTCTACTCAGTCTCTCCTCATAAGCCAACCCTGTCAACTCCGGAATCAACCTAGTGAATCTCCTTTTCACCCCCTCCAGTGCCAGTATATCCTTTCTCAAGTAAGGAGACCAAAACTGTACACAGTACTCCAGGTGAGGCCTCACCAGCACCTTATGCAGCTGCAACACGTTCTTATTAGGGATTATAGGGATCAGGCGGGTAAGTGGAACTGATCCACTTCAGATCAGCCACGATCTTATTGAATGGCGGGGCAGGCTCGAGGGGCTAGATGGCCTACTCCTGCTCCTATTTCTTATGTTCTTATGTTCTTATTAACATAACCTCGCTGTTTTTAAACTCCATCCCTCTAGCAATGAAGGACAAAATTAGGTGGGGTCCATTACAGCAACAACTTGCATTTATTTAACACCTTAAATGTAGTAAAACATCCCAAGACATTCCCAGGAATGTTTATCAGGCAAAATGTGATGGTGGACCACATAGGGACAGGTGACCAAAGAGATGTGTTTGAAGAGACATCAGAGCAGATTCGATGGGCCAAATGGCCACCAGTGGTGGAGTGATTGACATCAAGGATGTGGCAAGAGGCCAGAAATGGAGGAGCACACCAGAGGCTTTGGAGCATTGTCAGACTGGACGAGATTGCATTGATAGAGAGGGGCTTGGACATGGAAGGACTTGAACACACAAAATAGAATTTTGAATTTGAGGCATTGCTGGAAGGAGAACTTTCATTCCTTATATATTTGATGTTGTGACTGTACTGACCGAGCAGCTTGTGGTGATCTCAGTTGAGGCTAGTAACTTAAAAAAAAACGCTTCTGAAAGAACTAAGCTGCAAGATTCCACCATTTAAAAGAAAAGAATGTTTACTATACAAGAGTCAAATAAAGCAAGCGCAAAAAGCTATCTTGAGTAACCACCTGTAGGGTGGGATTTCTCAACCTCACCCACTGCCGGGATTGTCCAGTCCCACCAAAAGACAGTAGACCTTTAGCTGTGCTGCCTAATCCCCCCCTTGGCGAGTCCCACTGCAGCGGGACTGGAAAATTCTCACCATACTCTAAAACCCAGAATCAACATAAGTCAAACATAAGTTAACAGGCAAAATATGGTTGATTCTAAACTATAAATTACACATTAAATGGCAGGTATCACTGAAGCAGATCTTTCACTTTGGCCCAGCATTCCACTGAGTATATTTGCCATCAAACCCCTTCAAAACTCTTGACTTCCAAGTGAAGGATTTCAGCTCCTTTTCTTCTCAGACTTCTACTCCATTCCCAGCCAACAGCAACACACAACCAATCCAGCTCATAGAATCATAGAATCCCTACAATACAGAAGAAGGCCATTCAGCCCATTGAGTCGGCACTGACCACAATCCCATCCAGGCCCTATTCCTGTAACCCCATGTGTTTACCCTAGCTAATCCCCCTGACACTAAGGGGCAATTTAGCATGGCCAATCAACCTAACCCGCACATCTTTGGACTATGGGAGGAAACCAGAGCACCCGGAGGAAACCCACGCAGACACGGGGGAAATGTGCAGACTCCACCCCGACAGTAACCCAAGCCGGGAATCGAACCCGTGTCCCTGGCGCTGTGAGGCAGCAGTGTTAATCACTGTGTCACTGTGCCGCTCCGTTCCATTGGCACAGCCTTCACCAAAAATGGCACACATCTGCAGACACTCGTCAAACTTGCCTATGACAGTCCAGACGGTGTAGCTTCACCAGTGGTATCTTCAAATAGCAGCATCTGGTTTCTTCAGCCTGCCTGTACTGCACCACTGGACTCATCAACCAGTGAGCTCTGGTGGCCCTGTCTTCCTTTTATATAATTTGAACTAGAGGTTTTGGTTTCCAAACCCAGTTTCAGTCTCAGTTTTCTTTTGCTGTTGCCCTTTTCAGTTTCCCTATTTACTCAGGGTCTGTCTAAGAAAAACATACAAAGCTTTGAAAATACGGATTTCACGACAAGCTTTTAAAACTGTTGTGTGATGAATTCTGATCACTATCCAGAGAATACTTATCACAGGCTCCAAGCAGGACATGATCTAGAATATAAATGTGTACAGCTTGGGCCAAAATACCTGATACAGTGTGTAATCCTGGCAAAAAAAATATCGCATTTGAAAGAATGTAAAAAGAAAATATTTAGTTGATCGGAACGAAAACAGCGGATAGCCAGAGAATGATCTCCCCACTCCTGTCCTGGAAGGTCAACTTCTCAAACAGTTGATGCCAACATGTTAACTTATCACTAAACTCCTTTTTTATGTCCGTGGTGACTAATTTCATGGCTTTGTAAGTGAGGCAGCAATTGTTTGATTTGATTTGATTTGTTATTGTCACATGTATTAACATACAGTGAAAAGTATTGTTTCTTGCGAGCTATACAGCCAAAGCATACCGTTCATAGACAAGGAAAGGAGAGAGTGCAGAATGTAGTGTTACAAGTCACAGCTAGGGTGTAGAAAAAGATCAACTTAATATTTGATTTGATTTATTATTGTCGCATATAATTAGTATACAGTGAAAAATATTGTTTCTTGCATGCTATACGGACAAAGCACACCGTTCATAGAGAAGGCGTACTGGCCTTCATTAATCGAGGGATTGAGTTTAGGAGTCGGGAGATAATGCTGCAGCTTTATAGGACCCTGGTTAGACCCCACTTGGAGTACTGCGCGCAGTTCTGGTCACCTCATTACAGGAAAGATGTTGAAGCCATTGAAAGGGTGCAGAGGAGATTTACAAGGATGTTGCCTGGATTGGGGGGCATGCCTTATGAGGATAGGTTGAGGGAGCTTGGTCTCTTCTCCCTGGAGAGACGAAGGATGAGAGGTGACCTGATAGAGGTTTACAAGATGTTGAGAGGTCTGGATAGGGTAGACTCTCAGAGGCTATTTCCAAGGGCTGAAATGGTTGCTACGAGAGGACACAGGTTTAAGGTGCTGGGGGGTAGGTACAGAGGAGATGTCAGGGGTAAGTTTTTCACTCAGAGGGTGGTGGGTGAGTGGAATCGGCTGACGTCGGTGGTGGTGGAGGCAAACTCGTTGGGGTCTTTTAAGAGACTTCTGGATGAGTACATGGGATTTAATGGGATTGAGGGCTATAGATAGGCCTAGAGGTGGGGATGTGATCGGCGCAACTTGTGGGCCGAAGGGCCTGTTTGTGCTGTGGCTTTCTATGTTCTATGTTCTATGTTAAGGAAAGAAGAGGGTGCAGAATGTAATGTGACAGTTATAGCTAGGGTGTAGAGAAAGATCAACTTAATATAAGATATGTCCATTCAAAAGTCTGACGGCAGCAGGGAAGAAGCTGTTCTTGAGTCGATTGGTACGTGTCCTCAGACTTTTGTATCTTTTTCCCAACGGGAGGAAGGTGGAAACGAGAATGTCCGGGGTGCGTAGGGCCCTTGATTCTGGCAACATTTCCGAGGCAGTGGGAAGTGAGGATGAATTCAGTGGATGGGAGGCTGGTTTGCGTGATGGACTGGGCTTCGTTCACGACCCTTTGTAGTTCCTTGCGGTCTTGGGCAGAGCAGGAACCGTGCCAAGCTGTGAGACGCTGACAGCAGACACAGGCGCTTTTCAACTCCAGTTCCATTTGTTCCTCCTCCCTTTCTGTGAATATTGACTCTTGTCCATGCTCTTGTTATACAATGTGCCCTCTGACCTTCAGAGGCAAACCCTGCTTTACAGTCAGAGCCAGGCAGGCTGGGTGGAACATTTTTTTGCTGTCGTAATTCCACTTTAACCAATGCCCCCATGCGACAGCGGGCATCCAGTAAACAATGCCACCTTCATTCACGGGGGGCTCAGTCTGTACCCACACAGGCAAATGCGATTTTATGTGTGCCTTTCTGTAATTATATTTTCCTTCCTCTCAGCCTCACCACACCATTGTGGTAGTTCTTGAGTGTGGGCAGAGCATGACAAGTTTGGTAACAAAGCCAGTAGTGTTTTCACACTCTTGTTATTCTCATTTACAAGTCAAGGGTACCTTGCTAGGCTGCAAAAAGAAAGTGACCCTTTAATTAATGTTCAGAAGTTTGCAAATCTCAAAAGATCTAAAAAAAATTGATTTTATTGTTCATCAGAATGGAACACAGGCTGCCTCTGAGTCAGAAATGTATGTGCTGAAGTCCCACTCCAGAGGCCTGAGCACAAAAGGCTGCTCCTCCCAGTGCAGTACTGAGGGAGTGCCGCGCTGTCAGAGGTGCCATCTTTTAGATGAGGCATCAATCTCATCCTCACCCCGTTTGCTCCCGTTCCTTACTCGCATTGTAAAAAAATACAAAATCACAGTTTTCGATAGAAAGATGCAAAACATCCCGTGGCAATACTTCAGAGAAAAGCAGAGAGTTCTGCCCTGTGCCAATATTTACTGCTTGATTCTATTTTTTCATGGGATGTGTCATCATTTATTGCTCATTCCTGAGGGCATTCAAGAGTCGACCGCATTGCTGAGGATCTGGAGTCACATGCTGGCCAGACTTTAAGGACATTAATTAGTGCCACAAGTCGGCTTACATTAACACTGCAATGAAGTTACTGTGAAAATCCCCTGGTCGCCCCACTCCGGCGCCTGTTCGGGTACACTGAGGGAGAATTTAGCATGGCCTGTGCACCCGAACCAGCACGCCTTTCGGACTGTAGGAGGAAACCAGAACAGCCAGAGGAAACCCACGCAGATACGGGGAGAATGTGCAGACTCTGCACAGACCGTGACCCAAGCCGGGAATCGAACCTGGGCCCCTGGCGCTGTGAGGCAGCATTGCTAACCACTGTGCCGTCCCTGAGTGAATCAGATGGGTTTTTACGACAATGGTTTCATGGTCATCATTAGACTTTTAATTCCAGATGTTTATTGAATTCAAATTTCACCACTTGCCATGGTGGAATTCGAGTCCAAGTCATAGAATCCTTACAGTGCGGAAGGAGGCCATTCGGCCCATCGAGCCTGCACCGAGAACAATCTCACCTGGCCCCTATCCCTGTAACCCCATGTATTTACCCCGCTAATTGCCCTAATCTACACACCTTGGGACACTAAGGGGCAATTTAGCATGGCCAATCTACCTATCCCGCACATCTTTGGACTGTGGGAGGAAACTGGAGCACCCGGAGGAAACCCACGCGGGCACAGGGAGAACGTGCAAACTCCACACAGACAGTGACCCAAGCCGGGAATCAAACCTGGGCCCCTGGCGCTGTGAGGCAGCAGTGCTAACCACCGTGCCACCGTGCTGCCCCAAAGTTCCCAGAGCATTAGCCTGGGTTTCTGAATTACTAGTTCAGCGACAATCTAACTGCGTCCCTGCCTCCCCTGCTTGACTAACGTGACTAAAAGTCACTGGTCTGGCCAATCTCCAGTTGTTAGTGCGAATACGCGGTGCACAAATAGGCCTTTCCCTTACATTACAACACTTCACAAAGGTCCTTCATTGGCTCTTAACCATGTTGGAACATCCTGTGGTGGTGAAAGGCGCTATCTAAATGCTGCAAACCAGTTAGCTGCTGTCGAGGATTACTTTGAGGTTGTGCTCAGGATTAACCTTTCCCTCTAGAGAGAAGAAAGAATCAACACACCGTGGAGGCAGCTTTGATGTTTGTAGTGCTGTGGTTGTAGAACAACATTAAGGTCTCTGTTGTGTTAATGAAACTTTGAAACTGATAATTGACATCTGTGGAACATTCTGGAAGCCGGAGGCTATGTTTAATTAATGGAGACATTAAAGATGAATATGAAAGGAAAAAAAAATGCTTTGAACTCCAATGTAGGTAAGGAACAGGAGTGGAAAGAATATATAGTTCCCTTTAATTTGTGAAATGAACCCCTTGGGATACATGTCTGTTGGTGATCTCACTAAACCGGGCAATTTCAAAACCTCATGTACCCTTTATTGAAAAATATCTTTGTCAGTGACCTGATTGAGGTGTTCAAGACTCTGAGGGGCATGGACAGGGTGAATAGGGAGCAGCTGTTCCCTGTAGTTGAAGGGTCAGTTACAAGGGGCCATAAGTTAAAAGTGAGGGGTGGGAGGTTTAGGGGGGATTTGAGGAAAAACCTTTTTACCCAGAGAGTGGTGATGGTCTGGAATGCGCTGCCTGGGAGGGTGGTGGAGGCGGGTTCCCTCACATCCTTTAAAAAGTACCCGGATGAACACTTGGCACGCCGTAACATTCAAGGCCATGGGCCAAGTGCTGGCAAGTGGGATTAGGTGGGCAGGTCAGGGCCTTTCCTGCGCGGGCGCAGACTTGATGGGCTGAAGGGCCTCTTCAGCACTGTAGTATTCTGTGATTCTATGTTGTGAAGACTCAGGCCCTGAATTTATATCCAATCTTTCAAACTTCTAACAGGTCTGTCTGAAATTCCTCTGCACTAATTGTAACAGAGTAATGAGGCCATTTATTTTAAAGTCTGTTACAATAATGAAGAGAGGAATTTCAGAGGGACTTGTTTTTCTGTTGGTATATTATCCCATCCTCTCTCTCTGTTTAATATATCCCCAGCTCCCCCATCGCCGACTGTCCGAAAGACGGGCTGGTTAGGCGCATTGGCCATGCTGAATTCTCCCTCAGTGTACCCGAACAGGCGCTGGAGTGTGGTGACTCAGGGATTTTCACAGTAACTTCATTGCAGTGTTAATGGAAGTTTACTTATGACACTAATAAATAAACTTTAAACCAGTCGGCGCGGTCGGGTGAAATGTCAATTTTGTAAGTCTGCCTCATTTTACTTCCCGTTGAGGGTCAACGGCAGGTAATCGGTGTCTCATTGAAGAAAACATGTTCCTATATACCCTGGGTCCCTTGCCCAGCAAGTTAGCTTAAATCTCTTAGCCTCGCCGGCTGACGGTTTAAACTCAGCGGTGGACAACCTGCGCCCCAGGGGCCACATGCAGCCCATCTGGATTCTAAGTGCAACCTCTGAGAAATTTTGTTGGCCGTTGATCTTACGCAGGGTGGCCACACTCTGTAGATTTCCATCTGCGTAGTTTTTTTCCTACCGGTATGACTGAAGCGATTCACGCGGAAAGCAAGGGCAAGTGGAGTGAGGGTGCATGCTGATTGCGAGGGTAAATGCATGGGTTTATGGGGATAGGGCCTGGGTGGGATTGTGGTCGGTGCAGGCTCGATGGGCCAAATGGCCTCCTTCTGCACTGTAGGGGTTCTATGATTCTATGAACATTGACTGTGAGAACCGTGCGCTTCCCTCGGTGTCCAAAGTGTAAATATTTCTCTTTTTTGCCATTTGATGATAGTTCTATTAACATAAAAATGATTAGGCATTTTCCATAACTCATTATGAAATATTCGGCATGTATTAAATGTATCTAATCTTATTCATGGGGTCATGGTGAGTAAACAGGCTTGATTTCAACCTTGCGACCCACTGAGGTGAAGAAGGGCCACTTTATGCGGCCCACTCACTAGCCTGGGCTGCCCGTCGCTGCTGTAAAGCCTACTTCAGGAGCGTTGTTGCGCAAGTCTGTGAGTCCCAGGGCTGCTTTGCCAGTCGAAGTGCCGTGTGGAGTTGATTGTGCTCAGATCTGTTTACGTTGATGTCAGAAGACCTTAGCTGACGGGCTGCTCCAGGGGCTGTTACTGTCCCAGGCCCTGCGTGGTACGAGTGGGCAGTACTCCAGGCTGATAGTCAGTCTCTTGTTTTCTTGTTCTCTTTCTCTCTCTCTGTCCCTCCACCACCTCCCCCCCCCCCCCCCCGCCCCCCCCCCCCCCCCCCCCCCCGCCACCACCACCCCACCCATGCCTGGGGCATTTTGAAGAGGTGACCTCTACGGGACCTCCTGTTATCAGCTGGAAAGTAGAACAGAGAGCAGAGAATTGCTTTTACCCCAGGAAAGAAATTTCGAGGCAGCAAGTAATTGCTTGCTGTTAGCCCATTCTGTAAGCTTGGGAAGCCATTTATTTTCCAAAATGAATTTAGCACGGTGCTGTCAAAGATGGAACCGTGTTGACAATAACGGATTGCAAAGCGGCGTTGCGTTATTGAGCTCAGGAAACCTTGCAGCCGAGGGAGAACGATCAGAGAGGCGCAGAGTTAGAAAAAGGCGAAGGCCTCTTGTGGCAGAGATGGGGGTTTCATAGCTGATTAAAAAGTTCAACAGCTCTTGTGTTGATATCCTGCTCCCACTCAAGCATGAAGCTAAAAGTGTGGATCGACAGCCTGTTACTCTGCCCACTAAATTCAACATGAGAATATGGAAATAAAAAAGGGGCAGTTTCTGAAACAGGCAACTCATTCACACCATCAGTCTGACATCAGGGCAGCAAGTTCAACATTTTTGATTTTGATTTGATTTGATTTGATTTATTATTGTCACATGTATACAGTGAAAAGTCTTGTTTCTTGCATGCTATACAGACAGAGCATACTGTTCATAAAGAAGGAAACGAGAGAGTGCACGTAGTACTCGGTGTTACTGGTGTTAGAGTGTAGAGAAAGATCAACTTAATGCAAGGTAGGTCCATTCAAAAGTCTGACAGCAGCAGCAGGCAAGAAGCTGTTTTTGAGTCGGTTGGTACGTGACCTCAGACTTCTGTACCTTTTTCCGGATGGAAGAAGGTGGAAGAGAGAATGTCCAGGGGTCATGGCCTCCTTAATTGTGCTGGTTGCTTTTCCGAGGCAGCGGGAAGTGTAGACAGAGTCAATGGATGGGGGGCTGGTTTGCGTGATGGATTGGGCTACATTCACGACCTTTTGTAGTTCCTTGAATCTCTCTCCAGGCACGAACTTACCGGCCGTCCACGCTACGCTCCCACTGCAGCGAGGCCGGAGAATTTGGCCCCCAGCCACATCGCCGTGTACTGCGGCGGGATGGGAAAACCACGCCGGTGTGAACGGCTGCAACACTCCGGCCTCCATGTGTACTTTCTCAGCGTGCAGTGCCCTGTCATGATAAAATGGTGGCTTTACCCAACCCCCCCACCCACACCCCACCGAATCTGAATACAGCACAGGAGGCCAATCTGCCCACCACCTTTGTGTTGGCCCTTTTGAAGAAGCTATCCAATTAGCTCTAGATTGCTGCCCTTCCTCCACAGCCTGAATATTTCTCCTCTGCAACTATACATCCAGTTCCCTTTTGCAACTTACTACGGAGTCCACTTGCTTTACTTTTTCAGACAGCGCATTCCAGACCAGAACAGATCTCGACATTGTCATCTCTCCTCTGTTTTCATTTTCAAACCCCTCTGCGATGTTGCTCCTCACGATGCATAACCTCCAGTTTCTAGGTGTTCAGATCACCAACAACCTGTCCTAGTCCCTCCACACTGACGCTATAGTTAAGAAAGCCCACCAACGCCTCTATTTTCTCAGGAGGCTGAGGAAACTTTGCATGTCCACTACGACTCTCACCATCTTTTACAGATGCACCATAGAAAGCATTCTTTCTGGTTGTATCAGAGCTTGGTATAGCTCCTGCTCTGCCCAAGACCGCAAGGAACTACAAAGTGTTGTGAATGTAGCCCAGTCCATCACTCAAACCAGCCTCCCATCCATTGACACTGTCTACACTTCCCGCTGCCTCGGCAAAGCAGCCAGCATAATCAAGGACCCCATACGCTCCGACCATTCTCTCTTCCACTTTCTTCCGATGGGAAAATGATACAAAAGTCTGAGAACATGTACCAACTGACTTAAGAGCAGCTTCTTCCCTGCTGCCATCAGACTTTTGAATGGACCTGTTAAATATTAAGCTGATCTTTCTCTTCACCCTATCTGTAACTGCAACACTATATTCTGCACCTCTTTCTTTCTCCCCTGTGTACTCTATGAACTGTGTGCTTTGTCTGTATAGTGCGCAGGAAACAATACTTCTCACTGTATCCTAGTACACGTGACAATCAAATGAAAATCAAAAGCCTCTCAAGATTGGTCTGTCAAGTCCGAGTCGCTGCACCACCAGTTTCAGGCTTCGTCCCGAGCGATGTCTTTCTGACAGGTATAAAGGATACACTACAGTCGATTTAGGGTCCGTCCCTAATCCCTTTCCCCATCCCCGCACCCCCCATTACACCCTTCCGCGCTTGCACCCACAATGGATGGCGGGAGTGGCAGGCTTGTTGGCCACTCAAGATCTGATGCAGAAGAGAAAGAACCCTCATTAATGGAGGTTCCTTCACAACCTCAGGGTGTCCTTTACCATCCAGTGAAGTGCTTCATGAAACGTAGTCAGTGTTGTAACTTCGGAAACAATTGCTCCTTTAAACAAGTAACTTACTCTCCATTTTCCACCCAACAGGCTTTTCATTTCATCTTAAAAATTATAGATTTAGAATTGGATAGATTCTGGCCTTGGTCCCTCCGAACCAACAAAGGGGATTCTGTCTCTCTTTACGTGGAACGTATGTTAGCGTTCAATCCGCGTTCATTATTTGGGAAAATTATATGCAGAAATGGTTATGCGAATGCACCGTCATATGAATGACTGTATTGTATGGTCTGCGTACGAAATTTATCAAATGACTCTGTTAGAAAACACTGTATGCAGAACAAATTTCCTAAATATGTCTTTTTTGAACCTTTTCTCTGTGATTCCCTTATCAGTCCTGGACCAGTTGAAGGGATGAGCCACTGAATTGGTCCGAGATTTCGGCCAGTCATGGTCAGTCAGAGGTGGCCCTGCCTCTGTGTGAGAGCAGTGTGCGATGGTGCCTTATGGGGGGCTGGACTTGAATTTCAATAGGCCCTTTGACAACCTGGTGCTTTAATTACTGCAATGTAATGAACACAGCAGCTAATTTTCGCCCCACAATATCCCACAAACAGTCAAATCGTCTGTTTTTTGTGGCGGCGGTTGAGGAATACATTGTGGCCGGGGCACTGGGGATAACTCCTCCCCCTTCCTTAATAAAGTGTGATGGAAGCTGAAACAGGATCCGGCTCTCGCGCCTCCTCTGAAGTACTTCGTGCACTGCAGCAATTCACCAAATATCCTTAGGACAGCACCTTCCAAACCCACGACCACTTCCATCTAGAACAACAAGGGCAGCAGATACATGGGAACGCCACCACCCGCAAGTTCCCCTCCAAGCCACTCACCGCCCTGACTTGGAAATATGTCGCCATTCCTTCACAGTCGCTGGGTCAAAATCCTGGAATTCCCTCCCTAGCGGCATTGTGGGTCAACCCACAGAACAAGGACTGCAGCGATTCAAGATGGCGGCTCACCACCACCTTACCAAGGGCAACTAGGGATGGGCAATAAATGCTGGCCTAGCCAGCGACGCCCATGTCCCAGGAATGAATAAAAAAGCTCCCACGGCACGGCATTTGGAGTGTCAGTGTCTCTTCATATAATCAGAGAATCCTGCAGTGCAGAAGGAAGCCATTCAGCCCATCGAGTCTGCCCTGACCACAGTCCCACCCAGGCCCTACTCCCACAACTCCATGTATTTACTCTAGCTAATCCCCCTGACATTACAGGCAATTTAGCATGGCCAATCCACCTAACCTACACATCTTTGGACTGTGGGAGAAAACCGAAGCACCCGGAGGAAACCCACACAGACACGGGGAGAATGCACAAATTCCACACAGACAGTGACCCGAGGCTGGGAATCGAACCTGGCGCTGTGAGGCTGCAGTGCTAACCACTGCGCCGGTCCTTCTGAATGAATTACAACTTCAAACCACAAGCAAATTTTTCCAGCTTGTTTCGAGCTGGTTATGTTGTTCTGGAGAAGATGCAGAGGGAGTGATTTGCTAGCTTGCATGCAGGAATGGACCTGAAGTCAAGCTCAGTGTGGCAGCGAATGATTTACACTGGGAGATAAGCCACTGGCTATAGATAGCTTCGAAGCAGCAGCTGTGCCCAGGGCCTGGAGCAAGGCCCCCCCCACCAGTTGTTTAGGGGGAAGAGGAGCCACCCATAGTACTTTGCAACAGCTGCTAATACCGAGAAGAGATTTTTCCAAATTATTGATGCAAATGAGTATTTTAGGAGCAGCACTAATAATAGACTTGTAAAACTGCCATGAATGTGGCAAACCTTTCACATTTGCTAATAAGGTAGGAGGCTGCACTCAAGAGGTTGGACAAGGGGTTTAGACTAATTTGGGATTTACATTTTTATCATATTCAGTGTTCGTTCTGCTAAAAAGAGAATCGAACTTGCTTCTCGAGAAAGTAAATTCACACGTTGCGAAACTATTATTAAACACGTGTGTGTTGAGATTTATGAATGGTTTAGGGTACAGGAGCATTTCATGTCATTGTTTACTTCAGTGAAAATCAGACACATTGGACGGAATTTTCCAGTCCCGCCCGCCTTGGCAATTGTAGCGGGTGGGGGGACGGACCATTCAAAGGTCTGTTGACCTTGGGTTGGATTTTCCAGTCTTGGGGTGAGCGTGGCCGGAAAGTCCCGCCATCGGGTGGAATTTAATCTGGGTGAAGGGGGTCTTACCGGCTTCCCAGAGAGCCAGGGAGAGCCTGGCGCCACCTCATTTGTATTAAATGGAAGTCAAGCACTTAAGTGGCTAGCGGCACACTTTCCCCGGGATCGATCAAGGACCCTGGGAGTGGAAATCTTGGGAATCTGGTCAGTCATGAGTCTGGCAGCTCCTTGTTATCGCCAGCTCTGGCAGGAGAAGTGGTAGAGACCCAGGTTTGTTGAGGGCCCCGGGTCACTCAAGAGCGAGGGTGGGAGTGGAGCTCGGGTGGGAGTGGAGCTCGGGTGGGAGGGAGGGTTGCTGGCTAGGAGGGCAGGAGGTGGGGTGGGAGGGGTGGCAGAAGGATGACTCCCCTCCCTTGCCTGATGCTGATGATGAGGGACCCTCGTTGGGAACCCGCTTTCGGTTTCGCATGTGGCAACTGCCCTTCCCGCCACTGCTTGATTACTAATGGCGGAAGGTGAGACCCTCAAGTAGACTCAATCGGGGCAGAGGCAGTAAGGCAGAAGTGCCCCCACCTGGTAACCCTCCCTCTCAATGTACCCCCACGGAGGACGGCATTACATTCCATCCATTATGACTGGTAGGATCGCCACGTTCAGAAGTTTGATTAAAAATAAGTAAAGACAAAACGGTTTCCAGTGGCTGAGAGGCTGCTCAGTGGAGGCCAAAGATTTAAAGTGATTGGCAAAGGAACCAGAAACATAAGATGGGGAAAAGGGAGAGAAGGTGGCATGGTGGTATTATCACTGGACAACTACTCCAGGAGAGCCAGGATAATAATCTGGGGAGCCGGGTTCGAATCCCACCACGGCAGATGGTGAAATTGGATTCAATAAAAAACGTGGAATTAAGAATCTACTGATGACCATGAAACCATTGTCAATTGTCATAAGAACCCATCTGGTTCACTAATGTCCTTTAGGGAAAGAAATCTGCTGTCAAAGAACGAAGAAAATTAAGCACAGGAACAGGCCCTTCAAGCCTGCACCGACCATGCTGCCCATCTGAACTAAAACCCTTCTGGGGACAATATCCTTCTATTCCCATCCTATTCATGTGTTTGTCCTTACCTGGTCTGGCCTACATGTGACTTCAGACCCACAGCAAATGTGGTTGACTCCCAGCTGCCCTATTGGGTGGGCAATAGATGCTGGCCAGCCAGCGCCACCCATATCCCATGAACGAATAAGAGAACAAAACACCGTTCAGCAAATTGTTAGGATGTGGAGTGATGCCTGAAAGAGTGGTGGAAGCGGATTCAGCAATATCTCTCAAAAGGGAATTCAGTAAAAACATGAAGGGAATTTTATACAGGACTCTTGGGAAAGAGCAGGGACTAACGGAGCAGTTTTTGTTTCAAAGGACCAGCATAGCATAACAGGACGAATGGCCTGCTATATCATTCACCGTTTTAAGATAAAAAGTTAAAGTGGCAGCTCAGCTTAAGCAGAGCAGTGTTGAATGCTGAACTATTCTCAGATCTGCTAAGTGCGATGCCATTTAGAGACAGCAAGCCACCACTGTATCCCATCTGTACAGACATCTGCCTTCCTTCAAAAATAAAACGAGAGGTTGTTTTGGAAATAAGAAGGGCTCACCAGTTTGAGTCGCTCCTTTGAAAACAGGGTAGTGTCTGTGTTTATCCTCGAGACACAGCCAAGAAATGTTAAAGGGAATGTTGTGCAGTTTTGATCTTTTTAATGGCTGCCAAATTAAAGGAGGCAGGGGGTGGGAGGGCTGGTGAGAACAAGGCTTAGTAATAAACCTTGAGGAGCCAGTCTGACTAAACAACGTCTACCATACATTGTTCTCCCGTTAGCTGTTTAAAACCCACCGGGATCCAAGCTCCTGGGAGGCAATGGCTGCACTCAATTCTTCTCATCATCTCTTCTTCCTCAGTGGAATTGCTCCCAAGCTGAATACCACTGCTGCCTCACAGCACCAGGGAGCCAGGTTTGATTCCCGGCTTGGGTCACTGTCCTAGTGGAGTTTGCATGTTCTCCCCGTGTCTGTGTGGGTTTCCTCTGGGTGCTCCGGTTTCCTCCCACAGTCCAAAGATGTGCAGGTTAGATGCATTGGCCATGCTAAATTCTCCCTCGGTGTACCCAAACAGCAGCCGGAGTGTGGGAACTACGGGATTTTCACAGTAACTTCATCGCCACGTGAATGTAAGCCTACTTGTGACTAATAAAAATAAACTTAAATTTAGCTTACCAAGTGGGCAGATATTAATTATATTGCATGCTTAACAATGATACTTACAAAGGCTTCATGGCAATGGGGTTGGTATCGGGCCATGAAAGATGGACCTTACTCAGTCATGACAATGTAGCTCCTGCCGCTTTGTGGGGCGGCACGGTGACACAGTGGTTAGCACTGCTGCCTCACAGCGCCAGGGACCTCGGTTCGATTCCCGGCTTGGGGCACTGTATGTTTGGAATCTGCACATTTTCCCCCTGTCTGCGTGGGTTTCCTCCGGGTGCTCCGGTTTCCTCCCACAGTTTGAAAGATGAGCTGGTTAGGTGCATTGGCCACGCTAAATTCTCCCTCAGTGTACCCGAACAGGCGCCGGAGTGTGGCGACTAGGGGATTTTCACAGTAACGTAACCCCATCATTAAATAAGCTTCCAACTAATCTTTTCTTCTGCAATGGAATTGTTCTCAAACCGAGCTGAATACTAAGTGGGCAGATTGTAATTGTATTACATGCTTAACAATGATACTTGCAAAAGCTTAATGGTGATGGGGTTGGTATAGGGCCATGAAAGATGGACCTCATTCAGTCGTGGCAATGTAGCTCGTATCAAGTTTCTTGCTTCTGAAGCCCATGCTCAGCTGTTTTGACTGAAGCCATTGATAATTCGTCAATTCAGTTAACCCCCTAAAGAAAAAAATTAGTTACATTTCTTTTTTTATATAAATAATTGCTTTATTCAAAGAGAGCAGAAAGGTTATTTTCTCTCCAGTTCCCATTGCCAATAAATAGGCCGCACTAAGCACATGGTGCCCATGATGTTCTGACTATTTGAAATGATCATATGTCTCTGAATTCACAATTCCATTCTCACAATCCCTTCACAAATGCAAGAGCAAAGCCTAAAAATTACTCTTTTGATGACAGAGTTCTTGCCCCTAAATTTCTATCATCTGGAACTTTGCCCACCTCCATCCCCTACCTCGCCTCATCTTTTTTTTATTCTTTCAAGGGATGTGGGCGTCACTGGCAAGGTCAGCGTTTATTGCCCATCCCTAATTGCCCTTGAGAAGGTGGTGGTGAGCTTCCTTCCTTGAACCGCTGCAGTACGTGTGGTGTAGATACACCCACAGTGTTGTTAGGGAGGGAGTTTCAGAATTTTGATCCAGCGACAGTGAAGGAGCGGCGATATATTTCCAAGTCAGGATGATGAGTGGCTTGGAGGGAAACCTCCAGGAGGTGGTGTTCCCATATATCTGCTGCCCTTGTCCTTCTAGATGGTAGTGGTCATGGATTTGGGAGTTGCTGTCTAAGGAGCCTTGGTGAGTTGATGCAGTGCATCTTGTAGATGGTACACACTGCTGCCACTATTTGTTGGTGACGGAGGGCGTGAATATTTGTGGATGGGGTGCCAATCAAGTGGGCTGCTTTATCCAGGATGGTGTTGAGCTTCTTGAGTGTTGTTGGAGCCGCGTTCATCCAGACAAGCGGGGAGTATTCCATCACACTCCTGATTTGTGCCTTGTAGATGGCGGACAGGCTTTGGAGAGTCAGGAGGTGAGTTACTCGCCACAGGATTCCTAGCCTTTGACCTGCTCTGGTAGGCCCAGTATCTATATGGCTGGTCCAGTTCAGGTTCTGGTCAGTGAGATTGATGGTAATCCCCAGGTTCTTGACTCTTGTCCATATCCAGGCTGCACATTTCCTGGTCGGGCCTTCACTTTTAGCTCATCCAAAGCCCTGTTGCTCATGAACTATTGGAAGCTTCATGCCCTTCTTGCTCCATGTCCTTCTTAAGCATCACTCATGTCTTCACTGATTTGGTTCCCAGCCTCTTCATTTAAATTTCTTCTCCCTGTTAAATTCTCTCCGCAGTCTCAGACTTCCCTTCCTTTATGATATACTCCAAGTCTACAATACCCCACCTCCAACTTTCCATTCCTCTGACCCCGACTCTTGTGAACCCCCGCTTGGCCCCAACCATTGCTGGCTGTGTCTTCAGTCTAGGCTTCGGAACCCTCTAACCCTTTCCTCCTCCCTGTCCTCTTTAAGAATCTTGCTAAAAGCTTCTTTTTTGGCCACCACCTCCTCGAGTCCATTTCTCCTAAATGCAAAGTTGCCATTTCTGCACAAACATTCTGCACTTTTCTCACCCTGTTAGACTTGGCACTGTGCTCGCACTATCACCTCTAAACCTGAAGGCCCTATCCCCGTGACCCCACACATTTACCCTGCTAATACCTCTGACACTAAGGGGCAATTTAGCTTGGCCAATCCACCTAACCCACACATCTTTGGACTGTGGGAGGAAACTGGAGCACCCGGAGGAAACCCACACACACATGGGGAGAACGTGCAAACTCCACGCAGACACCCAAGGCCGGAATTGAACCCGGGCCCCTGGCGTTATGAGGCAGCAGTGCTAACCACTGTGCCACCGTGCCGCCCGTCTCAATGCTGTGCGCACCTTGACCCCTGCTGTTCCTACACTGATGTGGAGATGCCGGCGTTGGACTGGGGTAAACACAGTAAGAAGTTTAACAACACCAGGTTAAAGTCCAACAGGTTTATTTGGTAGCAAAAGCCACACAAGCTTTCGAAGCTCTAAGCCCCTTCTTCAGGTGAAGAAGGGGCTTAGAGCTTCGAAAGCTTGTGTGGCTTTTGCTACCAAATAAACCTGTTGGACTTTAACCTGGTGTTGTTAAACTTCTTACTGTGTTCCTACACTGCAACAGTGACAATCCTCGAACAGTATTTAATTGGCTGCAGAGCACCACAGGTGGCACGAGATTGTAAAATGCGCCACAGAGATTTGTTTGGTTCCTTTTTACTTCTCTCCTGAAGCGCTGGCTGAGATTTGGAGCCATGGCAGCCAGCAGCTCTCTGCTACCACGTCCAACTTGCCTTTCAGCCTCTGCAACTGCTGGAAAGCTATTCGACTGTGGTGTTCATCGCCTGGCATCCACAGATGTCGACTTTCCAGGAGTGGCTCACTTGATCAGGATCAGAAGTGGGAATCTTGACTGGTTTCCCTCTCCCCCCCACCCCCCTTCCCCCCTCTCCCCACCCCTTCTAAGCCCTGGGGCACTGAGGTCAACTCTATGCTAACGGAGGCTCTAGTCGGTTAGCTGTGCAGCAAATTCCGCATTGAGTCGCAGGTGTTTGTTTTTCCCGGCACAGAGCCCAGTATAACTGCTGATTCAGGTTATCGGTCAGGCTGTGAATGGAATAGTTGCACCTGGCATCCTCCATCTTTGGTTTTTTAAAATAAAAATCTGCAACTAATTGCCTGGACAGGCATGCCTGGAATTTACACCTGGGGACTTTACCATGAGAACAGTGTGTGCACCCAACACCAAGCTGCCTTTATTTCTGTATGTGCCCAAGGTTCCTGCTTCAGAGTGGCCACAAGTGAGTTACGGAGTTATTGAAGGAGACCATTCAGCCTATCAATTCCATGCTGGCTCTCTAACACAGTCCTGTCAGTCCATTGCCCCACTCTATCCTGGTAACCCTCAACTGCCCATCCAATCCCCCTTTGAAATTATTAGGCTGGATTTTCCCGGAAATTCCCGTCCGCGGTCAACGGACCTTTTGCTTGTCCGTCAAATTCTCCGTGGCTCCCGTTACGATTCCCGTGGCGGGCGGGACTGGAAGATTTAGGGCATTGTCTCCTTTTTCACCAACCTTGTTGTTAGCGAGTTCCGGGCATTGCCACTTGCTGCATATAAATTGTTTTTCTCCACATTCTGCCACATCCCCCCACCCCCATCGCTCCTTCCTCACACCATCACATTGTTTGCGTAAATGCGTGAAACCTGTGTCCCCTCATTGTTGTACCAGCAGCTAATGGGAACAGCTTGTCATTGCCTACCTCATCTCATCATCACGTGACCTCTGCCTGCTCCTTGGCATCTAGTCTTCTCCGTGTCTCTCTGCTTTGTGCTGGTCTGTTAATTTTTCAACAACTTTCTGTGCTTTTCCAGCCATCCACCATTCTCTTCCGTTCTGTTCTTCCTTGAAATCTTCCCTCCGCAACATCTCTTGCAAGTTGCTTTCCTCTGAAGATGTGCCCTACCTAATCTCTCCCAGCCTTTTCCGAATTATGTTCAGCAAATTTCTTTCTTGAAGTTTTAAAGTTTATTTATTAGTGTAACAAGTCGGATTACATTAACACTGCAGTGAAGTTACTGTGGAAATCCCTTCGTCACTGTTTCTTCAGAAGGAACTCTTCAAATGCAGACAATAAAAATATAACAAGACTTACTCCAACTTATAAATCAAAGAAAGGATTTAATAAAGAAACTTCATTTCTCCAAACTTGGGGCCTCGTCCTGGGCCACTCCAAGCTCACCCACAATTCCGAACAGATTCTTATTTATAGTGAGTCAGCTGATCAGCTGACCATCACATCATTCTGTAATTGGTTCAGTGCTTTACTGGGTCAGCTGACCCTTACAGCTTGTTGCCATTACATCCAATACAAAGTTGTCACCGATCTAACACTCACCACACACCAGCGCCTGTTCGGGTACACTGAGGGAGAATTTAGCATGGCCAATGCACCTAACCAGCATGGGAGGAAACCGGAGCACCTGGAAGAAACCCATGCTGATAGGGGGAGAACGTGCAGACTCTGCACGGACAGTGACCCAAGGCCAGAATTGAACCAGGGGCCCTGGCGCTGTGAGGCAGTGGTGCTAACCATTGTGCCGCCCCATTTACATTCTTCATTCACTCTCCACAATAAGCTAAGCTATGCTCTGCTGTATTGGACTGGCCACTTGTCATGTACTCCCACCATGTCACCCCCTCTTTTAATTCTCCTTTCCATCGCGTCAAGGTGGGGTGAATGACAGCTGTCAGTCGGACATCACCCACTCTACACGATCGTCGAAAATCACAATGAGAGCAGATAAGCAGATACTGGTGGGAATTGACAGCACTCGCTGCAGAATGGAGTCCCATTGTGACTGAGGAAGTTGTTAAATCAGTTAATTGCCAGAAAACTAAAACCAGGTGGTTTGATTATGATAGACTTGGAGGCTTTCCTGCATCTAGTGACGCATGGGGCAGACAAAACATGTGCTCATGTCTGCTTCCAAAGTTAGTTTTCCTGGAGCGGGTCACTGCCCTGCGGGGTTCCACATCAAGCACAGCTGGCCAGGAGACTCTCCTGCTCACCGCAGGCACATTGGAAGGATTTACGAATTGATAATCAACCTGTTAAGAAAGCACTTTCCATGGCCGTCAAGTCCTGGAGGGGGCCTTGAACCTGGAGCTCCTGGCTCAGAGACAAGGATGTTACCCATTGCACCATGACCTCCCATTGCAATGGGTAAAACATCCATGAACCCAGACCTAAGGCGGGACGTGATGCCATTTGATTTGAAGAAGGCAGCTCACCACCACCTTCTCAAGGGCAACTAGGAATGGGCAATAAATTAATCATAGAATCCCTACAGTGCAGAAGGAGGCCATTTACTCCATCAGGTCTGCACCGACCACAATCCCACCCAGGCCCTATTCCCGTAACCCCACATATTTACCCTGCTAATCTCCCTGACACTAGGGTCAATTTAGCATGGCCAATCAGCCTAACCCACACACCTTTGGACTGTGGGAGGAAACTGGAACACCTGGAGGAAACCCACGCAGGCACGGGGAGAATGTGCAAACTCCACACAGACAGTGACCCAAGGCCGGAATTGAACCCGGGTCCCTGGCACTGTGAGGCAGCAGTGCTAACCACTCTGCCGCCTGGTACTTCAGCCAGCGACCCCCCATGTCTCACAAATGAATGAAAAAATACCGACTGAGACAAATAAATACTTGTAATGACTCCCATTGGGATGTGCAACAGTGCACTTTGTCGTACTGACTGTTGTACTTGGCACAGCACATCTCAAAGTGGACCTAAGTGCGGGTGAGGCATCTGGATAGGAGTGGAGCAGCGTAGCGGGAGGAAGAGAGGTGAAGTGGACTCTGAAAGATGGGTCGGTTTTACTGAGCTAGACACAGGTCTGGATCACACGGTATCCCACTGCTCACGTTACAGCTTGTCCTGCTGTGTACGGCACATTGCGTTTCCTGGTGTTACAGTGTGAGAAGGCACTGCCAGTACTGTCTGCAAGATGCTTTATTCCCTCTTTTCTTTGTCAGGCTTCCTCCAGACCTGTTCAGTGTCACTGCTACAGTCAATAACAGATGAGGTGCATCGCTGTGATGTGACGTGATGTAACTAACTGTCACACCCCATTGCGAAATGTGGGTGAGATGTGGGGCGTGTGTGAATTGAAGTGACGGGGGAGGGGTTACCTAATCTGGTTGAGTCGGCCGGCCCCTGAGGTTATTTCACAAGACCTCTTGACTCGAAGCAGCCCACCTCGACACTCCTGCCATTCGTCCCCGCACACTGCCTTTTCACAGCAGATTGGAAAGCAAAGAGGCTTTTCACTAACTGACTGCTCTAACCTTGACTCTAACACGGCACGGTGGTACAGTGGTTAGCACTGCTGCCCCACAGCGCCAGGGACCTGGGTTCGATTCCCAGTTTGGGTCACCGTCTGTGCGGAGTTTGTACATTCTCCCCGTGTCTGCGTGAGTTTCTGCCAAGTGCCCCGGTTTCATCCTACACTCCAAGGATGTGCGGGTTAGGTCGACTGGCCATGCTAAATTGCTCCTTAGTGTCGGGGGAACTAGCTAGGGTAAATGCATGGGGTTATGTGGATAGGGTCTGGTTGGGATTGTGGTCGGTGCAGACTTGATGGGTCGAATGGCCTCCTTCTGCACTGTAGGATTCTATGATTCTTTGACATTAGTGAAATCTGCCATCCTTACCCAGTCTGGCCTACAGATGACTCCAGAGCCACAGCAATCTGGTTGACTCTCAACTGTCCTCTGGACAGGTCTAGCAAGCCACTCAGTTGTAGTAGTTTTCCAAGACCACCATATTCTTAAGGCAACTAGGGATGGGCAATAAATGCTGACCAGCCAGAGAGGCCCATGTCCCATGAATGAATAAAAAAAAGCAAGTGGAAAAGAAACACATTTTGGTTGGATGGCCCGATGGATTTTCTCCTCGGTTGCTGTTGGCAAAATCCAGAAAATTGATCTCCAATTCCTAGGAGGCCCATTCCGGGAGTTCTGGGAGGGGGGCTGCTTATTCAGGAAATTTAATAGGAAGTCTGAAGTTCCTTTTGGTAGGCTTATGAACATATGTGCTCCAGCAGGGAGGAGCTAGCCAATCAAGAAAAGAAGTCAAGTAGACAATAATATTAGGCTTGAAGCTCAGTACAGGACACCGAACATTCCTAGCATTCTCCCAACCATGAGATTCTATACATGAGCACAATTCTCTAGTTTCTGTCTGAGATTTGACAACTCCAGCGCCATCCTCCACTAACCCATACTATCTCATCCCCCCACCACCCCTGTGCACTTGTTCCAGTCCATCAATGCCTCATATTTCAGATTGCCATTCAAGTCCATCCATCACCTCAACCCTGCCTATCTGTGAAACTTCCTTCAGTTCTACAGCCCCCTGAAGTCTCTGTGTTCCTTCAACTCTGGCCTTTTGCTCCAATGTTGACTCCCATACTTCCAGTCAGCTGGGCCTGAAGACCTGGAATTCCCTCACTGAACACCCTGGCGCTTCACATCTCTGCCCTCCATTAAGACTCTCTCTAAAACCCACCTCTCTGACTGGACTTTCAATCACCCCACCTTTCACCTTCTTCTTAGACAGTACCAATTTTTTTTTTTGTCATGCTCCTGTGCATGCCTCGGGACATCCTCCGAAAGGTACCATGTACTTGCAAGTTTTTGCTGAATGCGGTCAAGCAAAAATGCTCTGATGCCTGGAATGCCCAATGCCTCCAAAATACCCTCAGCCGTCTCAACCTTGTATGGCTGCGCACGATGTGACGATGGGCAGGGTTTTACGGCCTTGTTCGTCCCGAAACCGTAAAATCCCTCCCGAGGTCAACAGATCTTTCCATTGTCCGTCCCCCCCGCCCGCTCCGATTCCCGTGGCAGGCAGGGGGTAAAATTCCGCCAATGTGTACAATTTGCCCAACATGAACCACTATGCAGTGTGCAAATTGTATGTGTGTACCAGCATGTACAATGCACAGTTGCTTCATGTGGACACACCTAAATGAGGCACACCTCGACTGAGATGTTTGTAAATCACTGTACCCCGACTGCCCCAAACTTCTAAATGTTTGTAAATCATTGAATAAGTCAAAATAATCCAGACTGTATTTTCGGAATAACAAGTACACAAGTACACAAAGGGATGGGACTGATTGTCTTGGTTCTAATGATTTGTCATCCCATTAGATGAATAAATACTCTTAGAATCATAGAATCCTACAATGCAGAAGGAGGCCATTCGGCCCATCGAGTCTGCACCGACCACAATCCCACCCAGGCCCTATCCCTGTAGCCCCACTTTTTTTACCCTGCTAACCCCCAGACACCAAGGGGCAATTTAGCATGGCCAATCCGCCTAACCCGCACATCTTTGGACTGTGGGAGCACCCGGAGGAAACCCACACAGACACGGGGAGAGCGTGCAAACTCCGCACAGACAGTGACCCAAGCCGGGAATCGAACCTGGGTCTCTGGCGCTGTGAGGCAGCAGTGCTAACCACTGTGCTACCGTGCCGCCCCATACTTGTCATAGTCCAAGTCCAGTGAAAATGATGAAGCCGCCCCTGTCTGTCTCTCTTTCGCTAAGTTCAGATTTAGAAGCTGTGAGTACTTTTGGAGAAAGGGAGGTAGTGCGACACCATCTATAAACTGCCTTCTCGAGCTCCTATCCAGTCCAAGTTTCTCAGCATAAATATTTAGAATATAAACATTAAATAAAAGCCAAACCACTCTTTGCAACCATATTAGACACGCCAGAGGAAGATGAGGCTAACCAATTGATTGCTGTTGAGGTTTAGTGGATAGGGCCCTCTCGCCTGCAGTAAGTGATGGAAGCCCTGAGCTCCAAGCACACTGACAGGTGCTCGGGATAGGGTGACCCACCATCAGCTGTGGAAGTGCTGACAGAGATGGGAATTGACCCCACCTCCCCTCACTCTGGCTCCATCGCGAGCAGAGGGACAGTGAACACAGAGAGAAAAAAAAAATTAGTCGTCCCTCCAGCCCACGACAGCTGCAGACAACTTGCTGTAAATGCTCAGTTCCATTTCTTTCCGGGGCTGTGGTGTTCCTTTTCTGGAGCTTTTTATAGACTTCCTTTGAAATCTGTACCCATCCACTCCAAGCTGCCATGTCTATGCCACATGGAACAGCTGCCTACACGGCTCTGCTTCATCTTAGCATCAATTCAGTCAGTGGGTGTGTGGGATCAGTGGTACGCACTCATTGTCTATCAAGTTACATTGAGACAGGAATAGACCATTCAGCCTCTTGAGCCTGTTCTGCAATTCGATTAGAGCACAGCCAATTTGTACCTCCGCTCTGTTTACCATCGTTGCCCCCCTCCCAACCCTTTGCTCCATCTCTCTTGATACCTCTATTACATGACAAAAATAAAGCAACTTCAGTCGCACTAGTTTTCCAAAGTTGGCCCCTTCGTGAATAGATAGAAAGAAAAAACTTTTTTATTCCCTGGGGGAATGTGTTACCAGGGAAGCCTTTTGAAGTAAATATTAAACTGAATTTATGATCATCTAGATGCGTTTCTGGGGAAATAAAATAATTTACTGCCTTTAACAACCCCAGAATGTTCCCACAGTCTTCAGAGCCAATGAGTTACTTTTTAAAATAGAGCCTCTGTTCTAACATAGGCAAGGTGGCAGATAAATTATACACAGCAAGATCCCAACAACCATGATACTCTTTGATTTTGATTTGATTTGATTTATTATTGTCACAAGTATTAGCATACAGTGAAAAGTATTGTTTCTTGCGCACGATACAGACAAAGCTTACCGTTCATAGAGAAGGAAACGAGAGAGTGCAGAATGTTGTGTTACAGTCATAGCCCGGGTGTAGAGAAAGATCAACTTAATGCGAGGTAGGTCTATTCCAAAAGTCTGATGGCAGCGGGGAAGAAGCTGTTCTTGAGTCAGTTGGTACGTGACCTCAGGCTTTTGTATCCTTTTCCCGACGGAAGAAGGTGGAAGAGAGAATGTCCGGGGTGGGTGGGGTCTTTGATTGTGCTGGCTGCTTTGCCGAGGTAGCGGGAAGTGTAGACAGAATCAATGGATGGGAGGTTGGTTTGCGTGATCACTTTTAGTGATGTTGGCCGAGGGATAAATATTAGCTAGGACACCAGTACTCTTCTTCAAAATGCTACATTTTCACATCCACCTGAAGAGAGCAGATGGGGCATTGGTTTTTTAAAAATTCGTTCATGGGATGTGGGCATCGCTGGCTCAGCTAGCATTTATTCACCATCCCTACGGGCATTGTTGAGATAATTCCAAGAATCTTTGACTCACATTTCCACAGAATCCATGATCTAGTTGCTATTGGCTCAGCAAGACTATGTTGCTTGCTCTGATCATGATGAAGTGGTCCTTTCCCAATTAATAGGGGAGGTGATGGCCTCGTGATATTATCACTAGACTATTAATCCAGAAACTCAGATAATGTTCTGAGGGAATCCCACCACAGCAGATGGTGGAATATGAATTCAATAAAATAAAAATCTGGAATTAAGACTCTACTGATGACCATGAAACCATTGTCGATTGTCGGAAAAACCCATCTGGTTCAGTAATGTCCTTTTGGGAAGGAAGTCTGCCGTCCTTACCTGGTTTGGCCTACAGCAATATGGTTGACTCTCAGCTGCCCTCCAAGGGCAACTAGGGATGGACAATAAATGCTGGCCCAGCCAGTGATGCCCATGCCCCACGAATGAATTTTAAAAATAGTGTGCTAGAGGGCACAGAATAACATTAATGCAGTGTCCAGGATACCACAGTGAAAGCCTCTTCTGTAATATATAGATCACAGTGATTTTGTGTAAATATTGAAGCCTTCTGACTCAATCCCCTCCCTGATACCTTCAATTTTGCCATCTTCTTCAACCTGAATTGGGACTCTGTTTCTCTCTCCATAGATGCTGGCTGACCTGCTGAGTATTCCAAGCATTTTCTGTTTTTATTACTGAAGGGATTCTATGACCCATTAGTAGCAGCTCCCTACACATTCCCAGCTTGAACAGACTAAACCTTGGTTTCCTGGTCTGTCCACGGTCCGGACTCACGTTATGTGCAATAGAACTGTTGAATACCCTTTGTGAACATCACCAGACGTGCAGTGGACCAGCTGTGTGCCTTCACAGTTTCATGCCAGCCAGCGGGTTTTCCGATCTGCTATGATGGACACCAGTGGAAGATCCCGCAGGAAATTCATGGTGGCGTAAAAAACAATTTTTGGGCCTTCTGCCGAATTCTGCCCACCCGCCATTGTATCTGCCGGCAGGAGGATGGGAGAATTCTGCCCTCAAAGTCAAAGCATCAGCTGGCAGTGTTAAAACAAGCAAGTTGGCTGGACACAGACCAACAATAAATTTCAAGTTATCCATGTTTAGGCCTGTGCAGTCCTTAACCAATTCCAAGTTCTCATAATTGGTTCACCTATCATTTTGCACCTGTTCCTTCTGTATGCTTTTGATGATTCAGCAAATAATGGAGGTATATAATCAGGACATTTCAGTAAGTGAGATTCCCAATTTCCAATGTGGAAAATGGATTATAATATTTAGTTTAAGGACACGTTGTCACAATGCTACAGTGAAATTTCCATTGTAATGCCACTTGGTGGTCTTACTGGCAACACACACATCTAAGTATTGAATTTTAACATTGGAATTCCCATGGGAAATGTTTATATTACAGGTTTTAATGCCGCGTGAGAGGACATAGCCTTTGAATGATCCAAAATGCCTGCCACTGACCGGAAAGGCATCAGGAGCAGTTGCGCATGCTGCAGTGCGCATACGCAAATGTTTTGAAGATTTTCCGGTTGCTGTAGAGGTTACAGTTGGGTTAAGTTAAGTTTATTTATCAGTCACAAGTTGGCTTACATTAACACTGCAATGAAGTTACTGTGAAAATCTCCGAATCACCACATTCCGGCGCCTGTTCGGGTACACTGAGGGAGAATTTAAGCATGGCCAATACACCTAACCAGCACGTCTTTTGGACTGCGGGAGGAAACCGGAGCACCCGGAGGAAACCCACGCAGACACGGGGAGAACGTGCAGACTCCGCACAGACAGTGACCCAAGCCGGAAATCGAACCTGGGTCCCTGGCGCTGTGAGGCAGCAGTGCTAACCACTGTGCCACCATACCATTAAAAGCCAGTAAAACGCCAAAGCCACGAACTATTCTCGGCGCTGCCTCATTCCTGTCCCTCTGTGCAAATGGAGACCTCTAGTCGGACGAGGGGGTGGGGGTGGGGTGGGGTGGGGGGGAGGGGGGGTGGTCTGAGTACCGAATGGGCCTTCCCTGAGGGGGACAGCTTACACATTCTAGCCAAGCTCCGAGTTGCAGTTTGGCAGCTGTGCAACACCTGTTGAGGGAAGTGTGGATGCTGGAGCGGGGAGTGTCAGCGGGGCCTGTGGTGCAGGCCCAGTTGCCACGGCGATTGTAGCCTTTCCACATAAGATGAAGGAGATGATACCTATTTGATTGCAGTGCGAGGCAGTTTGCAATAAGTTGAAGCTAAAAATGTTCTTTGACACATTGCAGGTTAGATTTTAAGGTATTGATAATGAAAAAATGCAAACAAATCTGTGTTGTTTCCCATCGTGTAGACCTCTGGAAATTTATACTTGACCATTTGAGTCACATTGTTAAAATAGGTGCTGATTTGTTGCCCTGACAGGTGGTAGCTCTTTGCTTACATACCACAAGCAGTCCTGTTGAAATATTCCTTTAACTTGACCCATATACTTTGTGGAACTTGATACTTTTATACTTCAATGCCAGTGGCTTCCATTCTTTCTCTGTGATCTGGGTAAATATGACCAGATGTCACCAGATGGGGGTGGGGTGGGCGGCACAGAGGACATTGAAAAATCTGAGCCTCGAGGCGAGAAAAGCAAGCTACTTGTTTCTGTGGCAGAGAGGCTGAAGAAGGGGCTGTGATGGACTGCATTGTACTCGAAGGAATTTCACATCGGTCATTTCTGTTTGTTTGAGATAGACTCCAAGACTGGAATTTTCCCGGCCCATCCGCTACAGGAATCATAGTGGGGTGGGGGGACGGGGGACGGGGGGGACGGGGACGGGGGGGACCATACAGAGATCTGTTGACCTCGGGCGGGATTTTCTGGTTTTGGGGCGAACGCGTCTGGAAAATCCGGCCCCAAATCTTTCCCATGGAGATACACTTCACCCGTCTAAATCCTGAGAATTTGTGCATAATTGTGGAGCGCCACCCCTCCCCCACCCCTCCCCCACCGCTCCCCCACCCCTCCACGTGCAGCGGGGAGGCGATGGCCTCGTGGTCTTATCGCTAGACTATTAATCCAGAAACTCAGCTAATGTTCCGGGGACCCGGATTCGAATCCCGCCACAGCAGATGGTGGAATTTGAATTCAAGAAAAAATATCCGGAATTAAGAATCTACTGATGACCATGAAACCATTGTCGGAAAAATCCATCTGGTAGACTCATGTCCTTTAGGGAAAGGAATCTGCCGTCCTTACCGGGTCTGGCCTACATGTGACTCCAGAGCCACAGCAATGTGCTTGACTCTCAACTGCCCTCGGGCAACTAGGAATGGGCAATAAATGCTGGCCAGCCAGCGACGCCCATGCCTCATGAATGAATTGAAAAAACTCCTGTAGTTTAACTGACTGTAACCATGCAGCTTACTTGCACAGAGAAGTGATAAGCTTTGCACTGCTCACATTGGGCTATCTTACCATCCAGAGGAAAATGGAAGGATTGGAGATCCCAGTGAAGCTACACCGGGAATCATAGAATCTCCACAGTGCAGAAGGAGGCCAATCAGTCCATCAAGTCTGTACTGACTCAGCCCCTATCCCCGTAGCCCCACGTATTTAGCCTGCTAATCCCCCTGACACTAAAGTGCAATTTAGCATGGTCAATCAACCTAACCCACACATCTTTGGACTGTGGGAGGAAACCGGAGCACCCGGAGGAAACCCACGCAGACACGAGGAGAATGTGCAAACTCCACACAGACAGTGACCCGAGCCGGGAATCGAACCCACGTCTCTGACGCTGTGAGGCAGCAGTGCTAACCACTGTGCTACCGTGCTGCTAGCATTAAAACAGTCCACAGGTAGCACGTGCAATTTGCTGTTTACGTTTGACGGCTTCTTCTGCTCTTTGGAAGTTCAGGCACTTCTGTCCAAAGTTTGACTTTGTGCTGCGCTGTGGAGTTTGGAGCTGTTTCGTTTCAGGGTCATTGCCTGTATGATTTACAGTATGATGAGTCAGTCAGTGTGGGCAGCAGTCGATGCCCAGTGACTCACTGCTTCCCGCTCGCTCTGTCACAGGGACACCTTTGATGTGTGTGTATGGGAGTTGTGGTTTGTGTGTGTGTGTGTGTGTGCTGAATATATTAGTGTGTGGGTGGGGGAAGGGGTGGGGTGGTCAGGAGAAAAGGTCAGAAAAAGTTTAGGAAATACACTAGGAATCAGCTCGGTGCAGCAAAATGCATGACAAAATGCCAGTGTATATACACACACACACACATGCACCCACACACACAAGCACACGCTCACACGCACACACACACACACATGCACCCACACACACAAGCACACGCTCACACACACACGCACACACACACATGCACCCACACACACAAGCACATGCTCACACACACACGCACACACACACACACACATGCACCCACACACACAAGCACACGCTCACACACACACGCACACACACACACATGCACCCACACACACAAGCACACGCTCACACACACATGCACACACACACACATGCACCCACACACACAAGCACACACTCACACACACACGCACACACACACACATGCACCCACACACAAGCACACGCTCACACACACACGCACACACACACACATGTACGCACATGCACACACACGCGTGCACACACACACGCGCGCACACACACACACACGCGTGCACACACACACATGCACACATGCGCACACACACACACGCACACACACACACACACACACACACGCACACACACACACACACAAAACCATTTTCTCTTTGCAACACAGAGTTCTGCACCACTGCTGGAGTTGGGAATGAGATTGACTCTGAAGAATTGTCAAGCCAAATTGCACAGGGTGATCCCAGCACGAGGTAGCACGGTGGCACAGTGGTCAGCACTGCTGCCTCACAGTGCCAGGGACCAGGGTTCGATTCCCAGCTTGGATCGCTGTGGGTTTCCTCCGGGTGCTCCGGTTTCCTCCCACACTCCAAAAATGTGCGGATTAGGTGGATTGGCCATGCTAAATTGCCCCTTATTGTCAGGGGGACTAGCTAGGGTAAATGCATGGGGGTTATAGGGATGGGGCCTGGGTGGGACTATGGTTGGTGCAGACTCGATGGGCCGAATGGCCTTCTTCTGCACTGTATGATTCTATGATTAGACAAATCACAAGGCAGGCTTCTCTGTGCTTCAGTTTCAGATCTTGCCTTTGATGGGATGTGAGCACGGTGGCACAGTGGTTAGCGCTGCTGCCTCACAGTGCCAAGGACCCAGGTTTGATACCTGGTTTGGGTCACTGTCTGTGTGGACTCTGCATGTTCTCCCCAGTGTCTGCGTGGGTTTCCTCTGGGTGCTCTGGCTTCCTCCCACATGCCAAAGATGTGCTGGTTAGGTGCATTGACCATGCTAAATTCTCCCTCAGTGTACCTGAATAGGTGCCGGAGTGTGGTGATTAGGGCATTTTCACAGTAACTTCATTGCAGCGTTAATATAAGCTGACTTGTAACACTAATAATTAAACGAAATTAGACTAAGATTGAGCAGATTTCGCTAGATTTACTTTAAATATCATCGCAAGCTGGCTGTTTTTTTAAATGTGATTTAATTCTGCCCTCACCATGTATGACCTACCAGAACCTGAAGCAAGGGGATAAACCTGATCCAACCTACGTTAACTGTTTAATTGCTGGATTCCAGCAGTTCCTAACCGCATAAGAAAATCTGTTCTCTGCACTTTTCTTTGGAAAATATCTGTTCCGCTTTAGAGTTAGGGGAAGTTAGGGGAATTGCGCAGTAACTTCATTGCAGTGTTAATGTAAGCCTTACCTGTGACTAATAAATAAACTTTAACTTTAATTTCAACTCCTCTTGTAGCTGCCTGCCTCCAAATTGCTTTTCCTTTTCCCTGCAGCACGGGGAAAGCTAGGAGAGCTGCCTAGACATGCTGCGACAGAGTTATAACATGGAACATTAGAGAAGAGAAATGTTGTTCAGGACCAAAAAAGCCAAGAGAAAACACTGGAAACTCAAAGCAAGTTGTTCAGCACCTGGGGGGAGACGCAGATGAGTTAACATTTCAGATTTAGACCCCTAGTCAGAACTTATTCTCTGTTTTTGTTTCTGATTTCCTAAATATGCAGTATTTTGACTTCTTGATTACTTTTTGGTAACGTGAACCATTCATTGAAAATCCTCTTCTCCGCACTTTACACATCATGGCTGTTGAGAACAAGCATTTCACACCCAACCCTTTATTTTCCCCTGCAGAGAAGCGTATCTTCAGCTCCATGAAGCAGCTGCCTTGTTAGAAACCTAGTCCTAACCCTAACAAAACAACCCACAATGACTTTCCTTATTTCAAATGAACATGTCACTGCAAGGCACAAACCCAGATTCACCTTGCATCCTAAGAAAATGTCAGAGGTAGCCATCAAATGTATGTTGCCTACAGAGTTTAGCATTTAAATTTTAAGATTCTCATCCTTGTTTTCAAATCTCTCGACACCCTCATTACTCCCTATCTCGATAGCATCCACCAGCTGTGCAAACTATTCTATTTTAGAAACCAGCTGGTGAAGGATAGAACGTGAGCCCACTTTATAAATGTTTATTGACAGAAATGCACATTACAAACATGTGCCTCCAAACCCAAGGACCATAGTTTCAGCCTGTTCCTATATATTGGAACACAAATTAATTCTCCCAGTCAATGAATTACTCAATTACTATGTAATTAAAACAACCCTCTCAAGACTTCTGTTTTTTAAATTCTATTCGTGGGATGTGGGCGTCGCTGGCTGCCCAGCGTACTTTGCCCATCCCTCGTTGCCCTTGGAAGGCAATTGAGAGGCAACCACATTGCTGTGGCTCTGGAGCCACATGTAGGCCAGACGGGGTAAGGATGGCAGATTCCCGTCCCTAAAGGACATTAATGAACCAGATGGGGGGGGGGGTTTCTGACAATTGACAATGGTTTCATGGTCATCAGTAGACTCGTAATTCCAAATACTTTTTATTGAATTCAAATTCCACCATCTGCCGTGGCGGAATTCAAACCTGGAGCCCCAGATCATTAGCTGAGTTTCTGGATTAATAATCTAGTGATAATACTACTAGTCCATCACCACCCCTAAATACTCCCCTAAATAGGGGAGTTAGGGGCGGCACGGTAGCACAGTGGTTAGCACTGCTGCTTTACAGCTCCAGGGACCTGGGTTCGATTCCCGGCTCGGGTCACTGTCTGTGTGGAGTTTGCACGTTCTCGTCTGCGTGGGTTTCCTCCGGGTGCTCCGGTTTCCTCCCACAGTCCAAAGGTGTGCGGGTTAGGTTGATTGGCCATGCTAAAAATTGCCCTTAGTGTCCTGAGATGCATAGGTTAGAGGGATTAGTGGGTAAATATGTGGGGATATGGGGGTAGGGCCTGGGTGAGATTGTGGTCGGTGCAGACTCGATGGGCCGAATGGCCTCTTTCTGTACTGAAGGGTTTCTATGATTTCTATGAAATACTCCCCTAATACTCCTTTAATTTTGGTCTTATGGGCACTTTTGGCTGAGATGTTAAACTTGAGGACATGTCGGCCTTCTCAGGTGGATGTAAAAGATGGTGCAAAACGAAGAAGAGCGGGGGATTTCTCTCCATTCTCCTGGCCAATATTTATTCCGCTGGCACCATCACTAAAACAGATGCTCGATGTCATTATCATGTCGTTCTAGGTGGAATGATACTGTTTGTAAACGGGCAAAAACAGTGAGATTACCACAGTGAGATACTTCAAAGTACTTCAAGATGCATTGGCATGCCCTGAGGTAATGAGAAACCTTGGGCCAGATTCTCTGAACTCGCCCGCGGCTGGGATTCTCCGATCCTGCTGCTGTGAAGGGAGATTTGGCTGAGCGTCAAATTCTCCGTTCTCATTGGCCGTGGTGGCGGGGCATGCGAGACAGGAGAATTCATTCTGGCCCTTAATGGAATGGAAGTCTTTCCATTCTTTCCTCAGTATATGGAGTGAAGCCGTTCAGTTGTAGCCTGGTGCAGTTGGAGGTTTAGTGTTCGTTGCTTGTTTCCTCGGAGGTGGAACGCTTGTTAGACGCTGTCTGGCAATGCCGTGCAGGGCCATGCGGTTGCTATGGCAAGTTGCTGTGTTTCAGGAGGCCTGGCTCTGTGTATCGCAGTGATAGTGAGCCCTCCCCCCCTGCCCCCCCCTCAGATTGCAATCTTCCTGCTCCGGTGCAAAAGGGCAGCGTTCGCACCACGTTGCCCCATGCCAAGATTTTTCACCGAGGGCGACCGGGTAACCACGGTGACATGGCCTGCAACCCTTGGCAACAATTCCTCCAGAGGTGACTCTGTTGCCTGACCCCTGAAGTTGAGTAGTGTTTCCCAATTTTCTCATCAAGATACGGCCTGCGAGAAATTGACTCAGCAACTCCGAACTCTATCAGCCAAGCCTTGTTTTATCTGCGATTTATTTTTAGAATGTACTGAGCATCCCCACCTTAAATTGCCTAACATTGTGAGCAATTATCTCGTGTACTCAGTAAGTACAACAACACACACATGCATCTCAGACCAGTTGTACTGGCTAGGGTGAGAATGCTACATTTCCTAGTTACGCAATCATTCTTTTGGTTGGCCCTGTGCAGTAATTAATTGCTGATGCAAGGTGCCTGTCATGTACTCTCTCTGACACCTGCTTTACCTGGGCCTATTGTGCTCATTCTGAAGTGATTGGTGTGACTGCGCAGTACAAGTCATTCACGACCCACCTGCCTCACCTCCAGTGCGGTGACTTCATTGTGCCATCGTCACTGGTCAGTATTTGCCTCTGGCTTCTCGCTCTCATTGCAAAAAAAGGAAACAGAGAAAGAAGGGCAGAGAGACGGAGAGAAAGAGCGGGCGAGAGAGACAAAGGGAGAAACAGTGGGTGAAAGAGAGAGAGAAAGAAAGAGCAAAAGAAAGGATGAAAGAAGGATAATGAGTGAAAGAAAGAAAAAGTGAACGAAAGAGCAAAAGCAAGAGTAAAAGATTGAAGAAAGAAAAGGAAAGAGGGAAAGAAAAAGAGCGAGTAAAAAGAGAGAGAAATAAAAAGTAAGAGTTCCTGTAACCGTGTCCATTGGTTTTACAACACTTGACAATAGCTTCCTGGTCACCATTACCAAGATTCATCTTTAATTCAAGGCTTGTTAATTGAATTTAAATTGGGTGGCACAGTGGTTAGCACAAGGTTCCATTCTGGCCTTGGGTGACTGTGTGGAGTTTGCACATTCTCCTTGTGTCTGCGTGGGTTTCCTCCGGGTGCTCCGGTTTCCTCCCACAGTCCAAAGACGTGCAGGTTAGGTGGATTGGCCATGCTCCTTAGTGTTCCAAGGTGTGTAGGTTAGTGATTTTAGAACATAGAACATAGAACATAGAACATTACAGCGCAGAACAGGCCCTTCGGCCCACGATGTTGCACCGACCAGTTAAAAAAAAACTGTGACCCTCCAACCTAAACCAATTTCTTTTCGTCCATGAACCTATCTACGGATCTCTTAAACGCCCCCAAACTAGGCGCATTTACTACTGATGCTGGCAGGGCATTCCAATCCCTCACCACCCTCTGGGTAAAGAACCTACCCCTGACATCGGTTCTATAACTACCCCCCCTCAATTTAAAGCCATGCCCCCTCGTGCTGGATTTCTCCATCAGAGGAAAAAGGCTATCACTATCCACCCTATCTAAACCTCTAATCATCTTATATGTTTCAATAAGATCCCCTCTTAGCCGCCGCCTTTCCAGCGAAAACAATCCCAAATCCCTCAGCCTCTCCTCATAGGATCTCCCCTCCATACCAGGCAACATCCTGGTAAACCTCCTCTGCACCCTCTCCAAAGCCTCCACATCCTTCCTGTAATGTGGGGACCAGAACTGCACACAGTACTCCAAGTGCGGCCGCACCAGAGTTGTGTACAGTTGCAACATAACGCTACGACTCCTAAATTCAATCCCCCTACCAATAAACGCCAAGACACCATATGCCTTCTTAACAACCTTATCTACTTGATTCCCAACTTTCAGGGATCTATGCACACATACACCTAGATCCCTCTGCTCCTCCACACTATTCAAAGTCCTCCCGTTAGCCCTATACTCAACACATCTGTTATTCCTACCAAAGTGAATTACCTCACACTTCTCCGCATTAAACTCCATCCGCCACCTCTCGGCCCAACTTTGCAACCTGTCTAAGTCTTCCTGCAAACTACGACACCCTTCCTCACTGTCTACCACACCACCGACTTTGGTGTCATCAGCAAATTTGCTAATCCACCCAACTATACCCTCATCCAGATCATTAATAAATATTACAAACAGCAGTGGCCCCAAAACAGATCCCTGAGGTACACCACTTGTAACCGCACTCCATGATGAATATTTACTATCAACCACCACCCTCTGTTTCCTATCCGCTAGCCAATTCCTGATCCAATTTCCTAGATCACCCCCAATCCCATACATCTGCATTTTCTGCAGAAGCCTACCATGGTGAACCTTATCAAACGCCTTACTAAAATCCATATATACCACGTCCACTGCCTTGCCCCCATCCACCTCCTTGGTCACTTTCTCAAAAAACTCAATAAGGTTAGTAAGGCACGACCTACCTGCCACAAAACCATGCTGACTATCACCTATCAATTCATTACTCTCCAAATAACTATAAATCCTATCCCTTATAATTTTTTCCAACATCTTGCCGACAACAGAAGTGAGACTCACCGGTCTATAATTCCCGGGGAAGTCTCTGTTCCCCTTCTTAAACAATGGGACAACATTCGCTAACCTCCAATCTTCTGGTACTATACCAGAGGCCAACGACGACCTGAAGATCAGAGCCAGAGGCTCTGCAATCACTTCTCTTGCCTCCCAGAGAATCCTTGGATAAATCCCATCCGGACCAGGGGATTTATCTATTTTCAGACCCTCCAGAATATCCTGCACATCCTCCTTATCAACTGTAATACTGTCTATTCTACTCCCTTGCAACCCAGTGTCCTCCTCAGCTATATTCATGTCCCCTTGCGTGAACACCGAAGAGAAATATTGGTTCAATGCTTCACCAATCTCCTCCGGTTCCACACATAACTTCCCTCTGCCATCTATAACTGGCCCTAAACTTGCCCTAACCAACCTTCTGTTCTTGACATACCTATAGAACGCCTTAGGATTCTCTTTAACCCTATCCGCCAAAGTCTTCTCATGTCCCCTTTTAGCCCTTCTAAGCTCGCTCTTCAACTCCCTCTTAGCCAATCTAAAGCTTTCTAGTGCACTACCCGAGTGCTCACGTCTCATCCGAACATAAGCCTCCTTTTTCTTTTTAACCAACAAAGAAACTTTTTTGGTGCACCACGGTTCCCTAGCCCTACCAATTCCTCCTTGCCTGACAGGGACATACCTATCACAGACTCGCAGTAGCTGCTCCTTGAAAAAACTCCACATGTCGGACGTTCCCAGTCCCTGTAATCTCCTAGTCCAACCTATGTTTCCTAATTCTCTCCTAATAGCCTCATAATTACCCTTCCCCCAGCTAAAACCACTGGCCCGAGGTTCATGCCTATCCCTTTCCATCACTAAGGTGAACGTAACCGAATTGTGGTCACTATCACCAAAATGCACACCAACTTCCAAGTCTAGCACATTTTAGCGGGGTAAATATGTGGGGTCACAGGGATGGAGCCTGGGTGGGAATGTAGTTGGTACAGGCTTGATGGGCTGAATGGCCTCCTTCTGCACTGTAGGGATTCTATGATTCTCGTAAGTTAATTGTGCCTTAATTGCAAGTGGCAATAAAGAAGTGGCCATACCACTTCTTTCTAATGATATTGGCTGATTAATAAATGTTGGCCAAGACACAAAGAGATCTTCTCAGCTCTTCTCGAAATGGTGCTGTGGGATCTTTAGCATTTGGCCCAGAGGACAGAGAGGAGCTCGAGTTAACATCTCATCCTATGAATGGTAAGGAATAGAAAACAAAAAACACACATTCCGGAAAATGACCCCATGTGAAAAATCATCTTCATAGTGGAACAGTACAGGAAGACATTGTTTTGTTTTCACTTAGAATTCTTTAATTACCATTCACGCATTGCTGTGTACGTGGTTAGAAGGGTGGATAATGGACAGATAAATGGTGAGTAATGAGGCATTAAACACAGGTTTACATGATTCAATCCTGTGTTTCTTGAATTGTCCTCCTATCCATCTATGCGCTTCCTGGTCAAGTGTTCAGGCTAAACGCTGGGTGTCACCCATGGTCCTATGAGTGAGCTTGCTGGACCTCAAACTGGTCAATGCCTCCTCCTCTTCAAACTCTGTAAAATGGACCACTTCAACGGGAAACAACAAAAAAGCCATTTCAGAAACAAAAAATCTGTATTCCATCTGTCAACAACGAAGGCTGCTCGGAAATGTTTATGAAACTGCTGAAAATTGTGGTCAAGTGTTACGAGCTCCTTTATGTTTGTGGCTCTTAGACAGCCTGAGCTGCTGGCAACTGAAAAGCTTTCCAACGAGAAGGTTACTGTGCAGATATTTTTTGAAGATATTTAAACTTTCATTTTTTAACCGTGCAATGTTTTCCCTTTGGTTTTGTGCAAACATGATGTGGATTGAGCAGGGCTGCAAGAGCATAATAGAAGCAGAAGTAGACCAGATGGCCTGTTAATCCTGCTCCACCATTTAGCATGATGATGGCTCATCTTCAGCTTGGGTGTCACTTTACTAACCACTCCCCGATTATTTGAGAGAACAAAAATGTGACAATCTCAACCTTTAATATATTGGGTGAATGTAGCAAATTTGCATTCCAGTGTTTATACTTTTCTCTATGAAGTGCTAATTGTTTGGAGCTAAACTGCTGCTTCATGCAATCATAGAATCCCGACAGTGCAGAAGGAGGCCATTCGGCCCATCGAGTCTGTGCTGAGCACAACCCCACCCAGGCCCTATTCCCGTAACCCTACATATCCCTGCTAATCCCCCTGACACTAGGGTCAATTTAACATGGCCAATCAACCCAACCTGCACATCTTTGGACTGTGGGAAAAAACCAGACCACCTGGAGGAAACCCACGCAGACACGGGGAGAACGTGCAGACTCCGCACCGAGGCCGGAATTGAACCTGGGTCCCTGACGTTGTGAGGCAGCAGTGCTAACCACTGTGCCACCATGTCGCCTACGCCTTTTATTACTCACTTCTGTGTTCCCGGCTTCGACCCTGAAGGCACTGATTCTTCTTGGGGATCAGTCCTGTGAACACTCCAATATATTGCCACTATCTGTTACTTCATATGTGAACCTTGGTGGCAAATAATGGAAAAAACATCTGCATTTATATAGCACGCTTCATGACTTCAGGCATTTTTACTGAAATATCGTCACTGGTGTAATAAAGGGAGCGCGATGAACAATTTGCACACAGCAAATTCACATAAACAGCTATTTATTTATTTATTCGTGTCACAAGTAGGCTTACATTAACACTGCAATGAAGTTACTGTGAAAATCCCCCAGTCACCACGCTCCAGTGTCTGTTCGGGTACACTGAGGGAGAATTTAGCATGGCCAATTCACCTAACCAGCACCTCATTTGGACCGTGGGAAGGAAACCAGAGCACCCAGAGGAAACCCACGCAGACACGGGGAGAACGTGCATACTCCGCACTGAGGCCAGAATTGAACCTGGGTCCCTGGCGTTGTGAGGCAGTAGTGCTAACCACTGTGCCACCGTGTAGCCCTCAGGAGATGCTAGGAGATGTTGACCAGATAAGCTCCTTCAGTGATGTTGGCTGAGGAGTAAACATTCGTCAGGACACCAGGGAAAGCAGGTTGTGGGATCATTTGTGTTCAGCTGAGGAAGCAGATGGAATCTTGGTTGAATATCTCATCCGAATGATGCCCCATTGATCGCGCGGCATGTTAATGGCATGTTAATTGTATTATTAAGGCTGAGGATATACAGGTGGAGGACATTGATTGATTAAGTGCCTTGAGCACGTATAAAGAGAGACTTCCCTGTAATTTTTATTTAATATATTATTGTTTTTGTTAATAGAGTAAAAAGAAAGGCTTCTGGAATAGTTGGTGTTGGGTAGGGAGAAAGCAGACATTTGTAGTATTGCATTCCATAAGTAAATCTATTATTACTGCGGATCTCGGTGTAAGTCAACTCTGCATAAAAGGCCAACCCATTTGTGAATCATGATTTTGCATATACTCGGAGTATAAATTGATCCCCCTTTACAACATGTATTAGTAGTCAGCCAAATTCTTCACCGCACAAAACATGTTCTACTCACCGGTATATTCCATTCGGAATATTGTGAGCAGTTTTGGGCCCCATACCTAAGGAAGGATGTGCTGCCCTTGGAGGGGGCCCAGAGGAGGTCCACAAGAATGATCCCAGGAATGAAGGGTTTGTCATGAGGAGTGGTTGAGGAATCTGAGTCTATACTCGATGGAGTTTAGAAGGATGAGGGGGGATCTAATTGAAACTTGCAGAATGCTGAGAGGCCTAGATAGAGTGGACATGAAGAGGATGTTTCCACTAATGGGAGAGACTCAAACTCAAGGGCACAACCTCAGAGTAAAGGGACCTTCTTTAAAACTGAGATGAAGAGGAATTTCTTCCGCCAGAGGGTGGTGAATCTGTGGAACTCATTGTCACAGAAGGCTCTGGAGGCCAGTTCATTGAATGTCTTTAAGACAGAGGTAGATAGGTTCTTGATTAATAAAGGGATCAAGGGTCACAGGGAGAAGGCAGGAGAATGGGGATGAGAATCATATCAGCCGTGATTGAATGGTAGAGCAGATTTGATGGGATGAATGTCCAAATACTGCTCCTATATCTTATGGTATCCTATAACTGGGTAGAAGGGGACAAGTAGACGATGGCGGCTGTGTTGCGAAGATGCACGGGAATTTAAGATGCGCCCGTGCAGAGCAGACTGCATGGCAAATGGAAAAAGGGCAGCCATTCACACCCACAGTGCTTCACTTCCATACTCAGTGTATAAGTCAATCCCTGTTTTTGGAGGGATTCTTCGAGGCTTCAGGAGTCAAACTATATGTTGACATCTTTGGTACGTACTTCACCATCTGGTTCTCAGAAATTTGATGCCACACTCCCTCAGTATAGTTCCATTCATTAGTGCCACAAGTAAGCTTACATTAACACTGCAATGAAGTTACTGTGAAAACCCCCAAGTCGCCACACTCCGGCGCCTGTTCGGGTACAGTGAGGGAGAATTTAGCATGGCCAATGTACCTAAGAATGTGATTCAATTGTGGTGGAGAGCACAGTTCAGCTTATTACTGCACCAGTGACCAAAAGACAGAAACACAGGCCAATTGTTTTCTAACCCTTGTTAAGGAGTCCTGAAGACCATCTAAGTGTCCTCATTACCACCCTCATAGAGTCATTACAGTTCAGAAAGGGGCTCTTCAGTCTATTGTGTCTGAACCAGCCATCTAAGCAAAAGGCCAGTGAGCAACGTGGAACCGTCCTCATCTGTACTGGGGTAAATGTCTGCATGTGCACCAGCAGCAATGATCTTCACCGCCTGTCAGCCCACTTTAGCATATTGTCGACAGTATGACTCACAACATGCGAGGATGGGGAGAGCGAGGTATTGCCAACATATGCTTTTGGCTTAAGAGCGACTGGGCAACGGACCCCAACTCCACTGATCAGGAGCCAAATAGTGAAAATTGACTAATTGTGCACCCTCCTCAGACAAGGCCTTCTGTCCAAGGGTACAACAGGCCTCATAATGTTCCATTGCTTTCATTCGATGGTGTAAGAGTTCCAAATCTCCCACTGCAAAGGGGAAGAGGCAGCTTCAGACATAGGGGTTGTCATTTTGCCTTCTGTGCGACAGTATAAAACATGTGAAAGTAAATCAGCCGGCCTGCTTATATCTCTCCCCACTCTGATTCCATTGATGTCAATGGGATAAAGTTAAAACCCTGTTGCCAATTTGCTGTGACCCATTTTGTACACCATCGCACAACATCAAAACGACCCACATCTTGTGCTGGAACCGACCAGGGAAACCCAACTCCTTGTTCCTGATGGTGAATTTAGCTGTTTCTCATGGCCCTGTGAACCATCACAGTGCCTCAATGGAGAAGTGGATGGCCCTCCATCTCCAATCAGGAGAGAACATTGGGCTAATTTGAGAATTTACCAAGCACCAGCCAGAAGAAAAAGCAAAGTGTGTCTTCAGAGTTGACAACACTGCTCTTTGGTACATTTGATGTTATACTGAAGTTATGAAAAATGCAAGTAAACTCTTAATCCTGTTTATTATATCCTAACCTGAAATGCTTTAGAGAATAGGGGATTATAGATTGAGTAATCACCTGAGCCCCAAATTCATGCCTGGGTTACATTTTTCTAATGAACTTCCTGCAGTGTGGGAAGATCATTTTGTTTTAAGTTAGGATCTGTTGCTAGGAGTACCTGAGGAGGTACATGTCGAGTCTAGTAACCTCTACCCACATACATTCTGAGAATCAGCATCAGAGATTGCAAGTGGTTTTGTCATGTAAGGTTAAGTTCCAGAACAGAAAAGGGTGGTTTGGTTGTATCCGTTGCCCCAAGATATCATCGGTTTTCAGTCACCCATAGCCATGTTTAAACTTCCATCTGTAAGCAGCACTTTAGACCTTCACTGGGCACTGGACGTGAGAGGCCACAGGTCATATTGGAGCCTTGGATCCTTGACTGGGAGGGACCTTGGGTGTACTTTAAATAAAAGTAATTCAGAGTGATATCACAAGTGGGAGGAAATACTTATTCACAAAGGCTGAATGGGCTGGAGCACTTGTCTCCAGGAAAGAAAAGGGGGGGGGGTGACATGACAGAAGGATCACAAAAGACCTTGATAGGACAGATGTAGAGAAAATGGTTCCACTTGTCGGGGAGTCCACAGCTAGAGGTCATAAACACAAGAAGCGGGGTCTAGTGATATCATCACGAGACTATTAATCCAGAAACTCAGCGAATGTTCTGGGGATCCGGGTTCGAATCCCGCCACGGCAGATGGTGGAATTTGAATTCAATTTTTAAAAAATCTGGAATTAAGACTCTACTGATGACCATGAAACCATTGTTGATTGTCGGAAAATCCCATCTGGTTCGCTAATGTGCTTCAGGGAAGGAAATCTGCCGTCCTTGCCTGGTCTGGCCTCCAGAGTGACTCTAGAGCCATGGCAATGTGGTTGACTCTCAATTGCCCTCTGAACAAGGGCAACTAGGGATGGGCAATAAATGCTGGCCATCCAGTGACGCCCATGTCCCACAAATGAATTTAAAAAAAGAAGGTACTACTAAATCCAATAGGGAGTTCAGGAGAAATGTATTTATTCAATGGTGAGAATGTGGAACTCGCTACTACATGACATAGTCAATATGAAGAGTACAGATGTTATTCAGGAGAAGTTAGTCAAACATATAAGGGATAAAAGAATAGAAGATATGTTGACAGGGATAGGTGAAGGAGTATGGGAAGAGGCTCTTGTGGAACATAAAGACTAGTTGGGCTCTATGGGTTGATGAGTAGGCCCATTGCCAAGAACGTAAGTGGGATACAGGTCGGCACAGACGGGCAGCAGGACCCTGGGCAGCGCTTTAGTGGTGTTGACCATTTCAGAGGCTGTTGTCCAATTAAGGATGGCAACCCTTCTCCCAGAGCTGCTGGCCCAATCAAAAGTGACCACTTCAGAGGCTGCAGGGAGCAGACGATGCCACCTAACCAGCCGAAAGCACGGTCAATTTGTTTTCTTACTGTGCCAGGGGGCAGGAGGCAAGCTGGCCTCAGTGAGGGGATGGCTGTATTGTGGTGGTGGTGGCGTCCTCTTGTGGAGCAGCCATTGAGGAGGACCTTCTTCCTGGGAAGCTGCTGGAAGCTGCCAGTGTTTATCTGGTAGTCTTCCCATACAGCAGCAGCTCAACCCTGCAGCATAAAATCCCAGCAGGATTGGGAAGTGGCCCATCATTGGGCAGTTGATTAACACAATTGGCCACCTTCCTGAACACCTGTGGCGACGGAAAGGTGTTGGGTTCGCTTCCACCGCCATTTTACCAGCTCAGCGACCTTCAACCTGTCTCCAAAACGCTGGTAAAATTCACCATCTGTAACTCCATACGTGCATTATGCAATATAAAGTTCATCGGTGTCACAAGTTAACACTGCAATGAAGTTACTGTGAAAATCCCCTAGTCACCACACTCCGGTGCCTGTTTGGGTACACTGAGGGAGAATTTAACATAACCAATGCAAAAGTAAAGTAAATTTTATTCATTGGTCACAAGTAGGCTTATATTAACACTGCAATGAAGTTACTGTGAAAATCCCCTAGTCGTCACACTCCGGCGCCTGTTCGGTTACACTGGGGGAGATTTTAGCATGGCCAATGCACCTAATCAGCACGTCTTTCGAACTGTGGGAGGAAACTGGAGCACCCGGAGGAAACACACGCAGACACAGGGAGAACGTGCAGACTCCGCACAGACAGTGACCCATCCGGGAATGAAACCCAGGTCCCTGACGCGGTGAGGCAGCAGTGCTAACCACTGTGCTACTGTGCCGCCCATAAGTGTGTGCCAAGTGACAAAGTAAATTGTGTGTATAACAAATTTTCTTTGCAGTCCACCTGCACGGGTTACAGTAAGTTTCTAATGGACGTCTGGATGTCTGAAAGACCTCAAAAGCAGTTTGAATGGTTATGCGGAAATTGGGCGCAACTGTGGGAGATTTTTACTTGGTCCACGTGTGCAGCCTTATCTCAAAGATGAAGGATCGAACATGTTGAGACAAGTTCTGCAGGTTACACAATGGAGCACGTGGCTGTAACACTGCACTGTACCTTTTGTTGGGTGGTAGCTGTGCAGCCTGGGTGTTTGACACAGAGATCAGTACAGTAACAATGGATTGTTTTTTTTTAATGAGAGCACTGGGGTGGGTGAGTCAGAAAACGCCCTGAAAGCTGTGGTTTCTCCGTGGTGATAACTGCACGCATAGGAAGACTACAACTGTGCCCTGAAGTGAAAGAAAGCAAACATCAAATGGTCTGCTCGATACGTCCAGTGTCACGGTGGCGTATTCTGTTGGTTCTCCCACCTTTACTTCTCAGCTATGACTCAGTGGGAGACACCATTGCCTTTCCATTACGAAATTGTGGATTGACGTCTCACTCCAGAGTTTAAACACAAGGTCAGTGCCGACTCCCCAGTGCGGTGCGGCTCGAGATACTGTGGCGGAGATGTTAAATCTGAACAAGGCCGGATTTCTGCACCGTTCACGCCACGCCGCTGCTGCCAGCAAGAACGGAGAACTTTTCACTCAGCAAAATCTCCATTCATTGCAGCGGGAATCCCAGCTGCGGGCGAGGTCGGAGAATCCGGCCCTTTAATGGAAACATAGAAACTAGAAGCAGGAGTAGGCCATTCGGCCCTTTGAGTCTGCTCCGCCATTCTTTATAATCATGTCTGATCATCAAATTCAATATCCTGATTCCTCCCTTTTCCCCATATCCTTTGACCCCCTTTAGCCCCAAGAGCGATATCTAATTTCTTCTTGAAATCACACAACGTTTTGGCCTCAACTACTTTCTGTGTTAGTGAATTCCACAGATTCACCTGTGCTGTCAGATGGATGTAAAAGATCCCTTAACCCTATTAGAAGAGCAGCACAATAGTTGTTCCCAGTGTTCTGACCAACATTTATCCCTCAACCAACATTTAGTACATCGTTAGAGTGATTATGTTTCAAATGGTTGCCAAGTGATTTGGGAAGTCCTGAGGTTGTAAAGAGCACTTTACAAATGCAGGTCTTTCTTTTCTTCCCCCTGTACAGCTCAAGACAGACGTTTCTTTTTGCTGTCTAAATTTTGGGAATGGTGCATAGCTGAGAAATGTCATAAAGTGGAGAAAATAATTCCCAAAATTTAAGGGAAGATTTCCAGTATCATGTCGGAGTCTCTTTTCTTTCTTTATTATTTTGTGTGATGTGGGCATCATTGGCAGGGCCACCATTTGGTGCCCATCCCTAAATGCCCTTGAACTGAGTGCCTTGCTGGGCCATTTCAGAGAGCAGTTTAGCGTCAAAGACTGTGGATCTGGAGTCGCAAGCCTTAGAGTCATTGTTTGAATGGACTTATCTTGCATTAAGTTGATCTTTCTCTACACCCTAGCTATGACTGTAACACTACATTCTGCACTCTCTCGTTTCCTTCTCTATGAATGGTATGCTTTATCTGTATAGCGCGCAAGAAACAATACTTTTCACTGTATGTTAATACATGTGACAATAATAAATCAAATCAAAAATCATAGAGAAATACAGCGCGGAAACAGGCCCTTCAGCCCACCCAGACCATGTCGGCCATGGTGCCCTCCCAGCTAGACACAATTGCCCGCGTTTGGCCCATATCCCTCTAATCCTTTCCCATCCATATGTACTTATCCAAATGCTTTTTTTAAGTATCGCTATTGTACCTGCCTCAACCACTTTCTCCGGCAGCTCATTCCAAGTAGGTCAGACTGGTAAGGATGGACGATTTCCTTCCCTAAAAGGACACTGGTGAACCAGAGAATCTTCACAGTGCTGAAGGAGACCATTTGGCCCATCGAGCCTGCACTAGCTCTCTGAACAAGCATTCTACCTTGTTCCCATGCCCTCCCCTGCCTTATTCCTGTTTACAACAATTGACAGTAGTTTCATGGTCACCATTGCCAAGATTAGCTTTCGATTCCAGGTTTGTTAATTGAATTTAAATTCCACCAGCTGCCATGGTGGGGTTTGAACCCAGGTCATTAGCCTCGGGATTACCTTCTCCCCAGCTTGTGCCCTCCTCTACCCACTATGCCCAGTGGCTTGATGTCTAAATGGGAGGCACGGTGGCACAGTGGTTAGCACTGATGCCTCACAGCGTCTGGGACCCAGGTTCGATTCCCGGCTTGGGTCATTGTCTGTGTGGAGTTTGCACATTCTCCCTGTGTCTGTGTGGGTTTCCTCTGGTTTCCTCCCATGGTCCAAAGATGTGCTGGTTAGGTGGATTGCCCATGCTAAAATGCCCCCTAGGGTCAGGGGGACTAGCTGGGATAAATGCATGGGGTTACGGGGATAGGACCTGGGTGGGATTGTGGTCGGTGCAGACTCGATGGGCCAAATGGCCTCCTTTTGCATTGTAAGGTTTCTATGATAAAGTTCTTACGAAGGCTCAGTCGAGTGAGATAGAGACAATTGCCGAGGAAGTCCATCTGAACGGTTTCACTGTGCGCACTGCACGTATTGAGTTGCTACCAGGGAGGGAAAGATGACGTTGAATTAAACCCTTCTTTCCATCTTTTTATTTTACAGCCACGTAGACAGGATAACAACATGGCACGATCCGCGGAAGACCATGAGTCAGATGAACCTGAACACGGCCGGCACCTCTAACCAGATGCAGCAGAGATCCATGCCTGTGGCTCATCCAAATTCGGGTCAGTACCTCCCTCCTGAGCACAGGGAGCAGCTATTCTAAACCAGCTCTCAGACGCTGCTGTACGAAACTCAGCTTTAACGGCCAAAGCATATTGATTGGACCATTTGCATGTGCTCCCCGTGTCTGCGTGGGTTTCGTCCGGGCGCTCCGATTTCTAAAGATGTGCGGGTTAGGTGGATTGGCCATGCTAAATTGACCCTAATGGCAGGGGGATTAGCTAGGGTAAATGTGTGGGGTTACAGGGATAGGGCCTGGGTGGGATGTGGTCCGTACAGACTCGATGGGCCGAATGGTCTTCTTCTGTACTTAGGGATTCTATGATTTTCATAGAATCATTGAATCCCTACAGCGCAGAAAGAGGCCATTTGGCCCATCGAGCCCATCGAGACAACAATCCCACACAGGCTCTAACCCTGTAAGCCCACATATTTTCCCTGCCAATCCTCCTGACACCAACGGGCAACTTAGCATGGCCAATTCACCTAACCCGCACATCTTTGGCCTGTGGGAGGAAACCAGAACACCCGGAAAAAACCCACGCAGACATGGGGAGAATGTGCAAACTCCACACAGACAGTTACCAAGGCTGGGATTGAACGCGGGGCCCTGGCGCTGTGAGGCAGCAGTGCTTGCCGGTGTGCCACCGTGCCATTTTGAGCATCTTCCAGACAGAGCTGCCATTCCCCTGCTCTCTTATCCCCAGTGTACTGAGCTCCATGTTCCATATTTCTCACAACAATATCTGTAGACATCCAGTTTGATGGAATTCCCGGATGCCTGTACTTGGCTGGACGAGACGTCCAGATCCATGTTCTCCACTGCACGTCCCTTTAGTTCATAGAATCATAGAATCCCTACAGTGCAGAACGAGGCCATTCGGCCCATTGAGTCTGCACCGACTCTTACCCCATACCCAGGCTTACCCCGTAACTCCACATACTTACTCTGATAACCTATAGACCTTGAAACACTAATGGGCAATTTGGCATGGCCAATCCACCTAACCTGCCCATCTTTGGAGTATGGGAGGGAACTGGAGCACCCGGAGGAAAACCACACAGACAAGGGGAGAACATGCAAACTCCACACACACAGCGACCCAAGCCGGGAATCAAACCCGGGTCCCTGGTGCTGTGAGGCAGCAGTGTTAACCACTGTGCCACTGTGTCGCCCAATTCTGGAACTGGAATTGCTCTCAGCAACGTGTCAGTAGGTTGTATCCATTTGACCTGTTTATCAGCCACTTCTACATCCGTGGATCCTGGTGGGGGCGACCCCTACATTCCTGTTGTGGTTTTATTGTCCGCAGCTTGTTGGCTTTTGGTTGTTTCACACTGCTGAATTCTTCTCTCTTTATGTTGAAAGCCCTTGCGTTCTATTGACTTAATTTAGCTGACGGTTTGATGCTTGTGTTGGGTGACGGGTAGACTCTTACCCCACTGAGGAGAGCCCAGTGTGGGCCAAACCTGCCGGCACAGCCGGGCAGGGACTTCTCTAGAACTCTGTAACTCTGGCCACAATGTCATGAGGGGTGGGGTGAGGGGGTGAGTGTATTGCACCGCCCACCCCTGAACCCTATTGCAAGAAGCAGCCTGCAGCTGACAGATCCCCTCCCAAACAAAAGATCCCACCCCACAGCGATAACGCGATGCCAGAGGGTTAAACAGGCTGAGGTTAGAACCTTCACCCTCAGTGGGAAGGAGTTCTATCCTGGAGAGCTGCCGGACAATCAGATTGCCCCAGCCGTTCCAGAACAGGATGGCATGGTTATGGTGGCACAGTGGTTAGCACTGCTGCCTCACAGTGCCAGGGACCCGGGTTCAATTCCGGCCTCGGGACATTGCATGTGGAGTTTGCAGGTTCTCCCCGTGTCCGCGTGGGTTTCCTCCGGGTGCTCCGGTTTCCTCCCACAGCCCAAAGATGGGCAGGTTAGGTGAATTGACCATGCTCAATTGCCCCTTAGTGTCAGGGGGATTAGCAGGGAAAATACATGGGGCAATGGGGGTAGGATATGGGTGGGATTTTTGTCGATGTAGGCTTGATGGGCTGAATGGCCTCCTTCTGCACTATAGGGATTCTATGAGTAGTGGAACTGCAGGTAGACCCACAAAGAAGAGAGGATGGATGCTGCAGCCAGGTAAGTTGGGTCTTTGTGGGTGGTAGGTGGCAAAGGATCAGACTGGGAAGTTGGGGGGAGGTGGGGGGGGGGGGGGGGGGGGGGGGAGAGGAGCAGCGCTCCGAAAGCTCGTGATTCCAAATAAACCTGTTGGACTTTAACCTGGCATTGTGAGACTTCTTACTCAGAAAAAGATGGGGAGGCATTAAACAGGTGGGGGGGAGGGCATCTTTGTGGGGGGGGGGGGGTTGCCTCTGATGTGCAAAGGGCACCCTGTCCAACGCCCTCCCCAAATGCCGTGCATCCCATTCTGCCCCACCGTAACAACATTTTGTTTCAAAAACAGCCGGTCCATGCCAACTATTAAATGATGTGGGCAGTGTATAATCCAACCCTCTATGATGCCATCCGAACCTTTTCATGTTCTTCCTGCCAGGCACTGTTTGTTCTCTTGAGTTCTGTTTCTTTATGGTTCTGAAAAAGAAAATTAGGTGTCAAATGGATTTACTTGATAATGATTGTGTTGTTGAGCTCCTCTCTGTATACCAACCTGGTCTTTTACCAAATAACAATGGCTTTGGGTGTTTCCTTTGTACCTGTGATTTAACAAGGAGTTTCTGTACCAGCAGTGGAACCTGAGAACTCTGTTGTGTGCCAGGAAAAGTTCGAGTCACTAATCTGCTGAGATAACAGAGGACTGTGTTGCTGGGGTTAGTAATTATTAAGACAACCCAACCCTCTAAAATTACCATGGGGTCTCCAGGACTTGAAAATTAATCTTCTGGACTTATCTGCGAGCAACTTGGAACAATAATCTTATAATGATTAATACAATGATAAATGGTACACAAACAGACCATTCGGCCCATTCTGTCCACGCTGGTGTTCATGGTCCACTTGTACTTCCTCCCAAATCTACCATCGTAACCATCTATTCTCATCTCGCTCATATGGTTGTCTTGCTTTCCCACAAATAAATTCATAGAGCATTACAGTATAAAAAGAGGCCCTTCAGCCCATTTCTTGGTTTGTATACCCATACATTTCTAGCATTGTGCTTGTGCATAACAAAGAACAAAGAAAATTACAGCACAGGAACAGGCCCTTCGGCCCTCCAAGCCTGCACCGACCATGCTGCCCGACTGAACTAAAGCCCCTTACGTTTCCGGGGAACTCTATCCCTCCATTCCCGTCCTATTCATGTATTTGTCCAGACGCCCCTTAAAAATCACTATCGTACCTGCTAACCTCCCCCGGCAGCGAGTTCCAGGCACTGGGAACCTGGATATCTTCTCTGCATCTTCTCCAGTCAGTGATCTGTGTCTTTTTTATGATATGGTGACCAGATGTGCACGTAATCTTAAGCTTGGACTAACCAAGGTTCAACATAATGTCCCGACTTTTCAATTCTATCCCTTTTGGAATAAAGCCTCGTGTTTGATTTGCTTCTTTTTTTATGGTTTTGCAAACCCGTGGTGCAGCTTTTAGTGACTGGTGCATTTGTGTTCTGAAATCTCTTTGTCGCTCTATTTCACTAGACTTGCACCTTCCAAGTAATAAGTGATCTCTCTATTTTTCCCGCCTCTTGTTTACCTCAGCTTTGACCAGGGGTCAGTCAGGCTCTATTCTTTCTCCACAGATGCTGTCAGACCTGCTGAGATTTTCCAGCATTTTCTACTTTTGCTACCTCTTGTTTATCCGTTTTGAACCTAATTTGCCGATAGTTGGCCCATTCTGCAAGTTTATCAACATCCTCTTGTAGTTTGTTTCCATCCTCCTCAGCACTGACTAACCACACAACCCACCCCCCACCCCCCCCCCCCCCCCACCTCCCCTCCCAACCCCTTGCCATCAGTCACAAATTTAGCATTTTTTGATTATCCCAAAGTCCAAATCATTAATGTAAATTGTGAACAGCCGCGCTCCCAGCATGGATACTTCCGTAACACCGGACGGGATTTTCCGGCCGTACTCGCCCCAAGGGCAAAAAATCCCTCCCGAGGTCAACGGACATTTGCATGGTCCGCCTCCCCACCCCTCCCCACCCGCTATGATTCGCGTGGCGGGCGGGACGGGAAAATTCCGCCCCCTGTGTCCCACCTTCTGCCATTGTGAATATCTACCCTTTACTCCCACTCTACCTTCTATTTGGAAAGCAGCTAGCAAACCATTCTGTCACTTATCTTCTGACTCCACATTATGAAATCTTATTCATTACACCATTGTGGGACACCCTATTGAAAATCTTTTGAAAATCCAGATGAATTACATCTCCTGTATCCCCATTGTCTACCCCCTCTGTTACCTCCTCAAAAAAATCATTAAAGTTGTTGAAGCAAGATTTTCCCTTTTGAAATCCATGCTGACAGATGTTCTTCTATTCTTTCTTTTAGTAAGAATTTCATTACTTTTCCTACCAGCAATGTTAATGGTGTATAATTCCCGGATCATAGTCTGCCCCTCTTCTTAAGTATGAGGACTACATTAGCTATCTGCCAGTTTCTTGATACTGCACTTTCATAGAATCCCTACAGTGCAGAAGGAGGCCATTTGGCCCATTGAGTCTGCATCAAACAAGATTTTTAAAAATCTCACCCATTCCCTATCCCCGTAACTCCATGTATTTACCCTGCTAATCCCCCTAACCTACACATCTTGGGACACTAAGGAGTAATTTGGCATGGCCAACATGCCTAACCTGCAGATCTTTGGAGTGCGGGGGGAAACTGGAGCACCCAGAGGAAACTCACCCAGATACGGGGAGAATGTGCAAACTCCACACAGTCACCCAAGGCTGGGATCGAACCCGGGTCCCTGGCTCTGTGCTAACCACTGTGCCACCGTGCCGTTGTACCTGTTAATGAATTATTAAGAGCAGAGAGTAAGTTTAACCTGGGCACTCTGACAGTATAGACAACCAATAGCAGGGATAAGCATCCCATCTAATGCCATTCAAACCAATGAGAATGGAGCACCTTGGCTCTCTTTAATGAACTCAAACCTTTCCAAGTGCCTAATTTTCCTCTAATTGAGGATTACAAAGATTGCATGGAATGAAATATAAATATAGTGCTGTTTCGGTTAAAATGCCTGAAAATCACTGTCCTTGCTTTTGTCATTATGTTCCTATGTGAATCGAGTAAATTTTGCGAGTTTAAAGTGGCAGGCGAGGTGGAATGGCCATGCTAAATTGCCCCTTCCTGTCCCAAGATGTGTAGGTTAGGGGGATTAGCCATGGTAAATGTGTGGGGTTACGGGGATAGGGTGAGGGAGAGGGTAAAAGGGTAAGAAACTCTGTCAGAGTTGGTGCAGACTTGATGGACCAAATGGCCTCTTCTGCACTGTAGGGATTCTATGCTCCAAATGATCCAAAGATGTGCGGGTTAGGTGGATTGGCCATACTAAATTGCCCCTTAGTGTCAGGGGAACTAGCTAAGGCAAATACATGGGGATACGGGGATAGGGCCTGCATGGGATTGTGGTCTGTGCAGACTCGATGGGCTGAATGGCCTCTTCTGCATCAGCTAATTTACCCAGCTAATCCGCCTGACACTAAGAGGCAATTTAGCATGGCCAATTAACCTAACCTGCACATCTTTGGACTGTGGGAGGAAACCCAGAGCACCTGGAGGAAACCCACGCAGACACAGGGAGAATGTGCAAACTCCAGACTGTCATAGAACATAGAACAGTAATCATAGAAACCCTACAGTGCAGAAGGAGACCATTCGGTCCATCGAGTCTGCACCGACAACAATCCACCTAGGCCTTACCCCCACTACCCCACACATTTACCCCACTAATCCCTGTAACCCACACATCCCAGAACACTAGGGGGCAATTTAGCATGGCCAATCAACCTAACCCGCACATCTTTGGACTGTGGGAGGAAAACGGAGCACCCGGAGGAAACCCACGCAGACATGGGGAGAACGTGCAAACTCCACACAGACAGTGACCCAAGCCGGGAATCGAACCCAGGTCCTTACAGCTGTGAGGCAGCCGTGCTAACCGTGCCCACTGTTTGCTTTCTCAAGAAAATAGATATAGCTCTTGGGGCTAAAGGAATCAAGGGATATGGTGGGAAGGCGAGATCAGGATATTGAATTTAATGATCAGCCATGATCAAAATGAATGGCGGAGCAGGCTCGAAGGGCTACTCCTGTTTCTATTTTCTATGTTTCTATGTGACAGTGACTGTGTTTCCTTGTCTGCAATGTTTTCTGAAACATCCTAAGGTCATTAAAAGGTGTGATGTGAATGCGAGTTGTTTCTCACTGGGATTGGGAACGAATGAATTGCCTCTGCCCAGTCTGTCAGCTGTGTCTTCCAGTAAGTGTGGTGCTAACACCGTGTTTGCTTGCCAAAAGAGGCGGCGCCCCAGTTTAAATATTAACAAAGGTTTCTAACTTGAGCAGCTAGTCCCTTGGGGTTTGGATGGTTGCATTGCTAAACATTCAGCTGTCTGTGCAACCAGTGTTCCGAGCTATTTGCTGCATCAAGGCGTCTAGCAGTAAATTAGTTCCAAATATGAGTTCAGTTCTGGGGCTCCTGTGATGAAATGGAAAATGTGTTAGGCGGCCTGTTTGTTTTTCATACACTTTACTTTTCTTTCTCTGCCAAAGTGGCTGAAGGTTCCCCACAGATACACAGGGAGAAGCTTTTAAAAGCTTTCTCAAGCTTATCAGGAACATTTTTTCTTTCACACGGCAAATTGTTATGATTGGGAAGGCAGTTAGCCTGAAAGGATAATGGATTTGATTTGATTTATTATTGTCACACGTATTAGTATACAGTGAAAAGTATTGTTTCTTGTGTGCTAGACAAACAGAGCATACCGTTCATAGAGAAGAAAAGGGGAGGGTGTAGAATGTAATGTTCCAGTCATAGCAGTAGATGCACCCATCGTGCTCTTTTTTCTGTTAGTCAATCCAACAGAGTGGCTCACTCAGCCATTTCCGAGGGGAGTGTGAGTCAACAATGTTGTTATGGCTGTTGGGTCACCTAATCATAGAATCGTAGAATCCATACAGTGCAGAAGAGGCCATTCGGTCTACCGAGTCTGCACCGATTCTCTTGACAGAGTATCTTACCCAGGTCTACACCCCCGCCTTACCCCTGTAATTCCACACATTTCCCATGTGTCCCAACCTACACATCTTGGGACATCAAAAGGCAATTTAGCATGGCCAATCCACCGAACCTGCACATCTTTGGACTGTGAGAGGAAACCGGAGCACCCGGAGGAAACCCACGCAGACACGGGAGAATGTGCAAACTCCACACAGTGACCCAAGTCGAGAATCGAACCCGGGTCCCTGGCGCTGTGAGGCAGCAGTGCTAACCACTGTACCACCATGATTGGTTAGACCATGTGCAGATGGCAGAGTTCCTTCCTTGTCATTAGTGGACCAGATGGGTTTTTATGACAATCCTGTAGATTCAAGATCATTATGATCCAGACTAGCATCTAAATTACAGATTAATTAGTGAATTAAATATACATTCTCTCAGCTGGAGTGGTGAGGAATTGAACTCGTAATTCCAAAGCATTAGCCCAGGCCTGTGGATTACTAGTCCAGTAACTGCACCACCATCTTCTTCCAGCTCTGTGAGAAGTCCCTAAACTTTTAAGGCCTGCGAAACCAGGAGTGCCTTCTGAAGGAAGTTTTCTTTCGATGCTCTGTGACACAGTTTTGAACGTTTTTAAGTAAGGTGAAAGTATTCTTTTTCTCGAAAGTGTTTTCATTACTCCTTAGAATCATAGGATCCCTGTGGCGCACAAGGAGGCCATTCAGCCCATCGAGCCTGCACCGACAACTCAGTGCCCTCTCCCTGTAACCCCAAGTATTTACCCTTTTAACCCCCTGATACAAAAGGTCAGTTTACCACGGCCAATCAACCTAACCTGCACATCTTTGGAGTGTGGGAGGAAACTGGAGCACAGAGGAAACCCATGCAGACACGGGGAGAATGTGCAAACTCCACACTGACAGTGACCCAAACTGGGAATCGAACCCTGGTCCTTGTGAGGCAGCAGTGCTAACCACTGTGCCACCCACAATCTTAAGGTAGTTCGAGGCCTGTGTGGAACATAAACCTATCAGCCAGTGTGTTCAATGCAATGCCAAAACTGCTGAGGTCACAATGTTTACTCTGTTTACAGGATGAAAGTGGGATGTTTTTACAGTCTGTGTTTGAACATGGCATTCCAATAAGGCCTAGAGGAGAGATATGTTGCTGGAGCTTTGCATAGAGTCCCTACAGTGCAGGAGGAGGCCATTTGGCCCATCGAGCCTCTACCGACAGCAATCCCACCCAGTCCTATCCCTGTAGCCCCATTTATTTACCCTGCTAATCCCCCTGACACTGATGGACAATTTAGCATGGCCTTTCCACCTACATTCCTCGCACATCTTTGTGCTGTGGGAGGAAACCGGAGCACCCGGAGGGAACCTGTGCAGATACGGGGAGAACGTGCAAACTCCACACACAGACAGTGACCTGAAGCTGGAATTGAGCCTGGGATCTTGGTGCTGTGAGAGGCAGCAGTGTTAACCACTGTGCCACCGTGCCACTTTCAGTCTGAACTGCTCCGGTGATATCACCAATAGAGTGGGGCTATTAGCATCAGAGCGCAACCCCATTCACCATATAGTCCCGCTGCAGACTGACGCGGAGCCCAATTCACTTACTAGTTCAGTAATGTGGTGGAGAGTCTGAAGAAGTTGAGATTCTTCTTCTTATAGGGAGAAGGTGGAGAGGAGATTAGATAGAGGTGTTTAAAATCATAGCATTTTTCATTTGATTTGATTTATTATTGTCCATGTATTAGTATACAGTGAAATGTATGGTTTCTTGCGCGCTATACAGACAAAGCATACTGTACAGTGAGAAGGAAAGGAGAGAGTGTAGAATGTAGTGTTACAGTCTTAGCTAGGGTGAAGAGAAAGATCAACTTAATACGAGGTAGGTCCATTCAAAAGTTTGATGGCAGCAGGGAAGAAGCTGTTCTTGAGTCGGTTGATACGTATCCTCAAACTTTTGTATTTTTTTTCCTGATGGAAGAAGGTGGAAGGGTGTATGTCCTGGGTGTGTGGGGTCCTTGATTATGCTGGCTGCTTTCCTGAGGCGGCAGGACAGAGTCAATGGGTGGGAGGCTGATTTGCGTGATGGACTGGGCTTTGTTCACGACCCTTTGTAGTTTTTTGCGGTCTTGGACAGGACAGGAGCCATGCCAGCCTGTGTTACATCGAGAGAGAACGCTTGCTATGGTGCATCTGTAAAAGTTGGTGAGAGTTTTAGCGGACATGCCAAATTTCTTTAGCCTCTCGACCATTTGCTCTTTGTCCCCATGGATGGAGACAGGGGCATGTCCCCCATTATGCTCCTGAAGTCGATGACAATCTCCTTCATTTTGTTGACATTGAGGGAAAGATTATTGTCGCCGCACCAGTTCACCAGATTCTCTATCTCTTTCCTGCCCTCCATCTCGTCATTGTTTGAGATCCGACCCACTACGGTGGTGTCGTCAGCAAACTTGAAAATCGAGTTGGAGGGGAATTTGGCCGCACAGTCATAGGTGTATAAGGAGTATAGTGCGGGGCTGAGAACACAGCCTTGTGGGGCACCGGTGTTGAGGAGTAAATAAGGAGTATCTTACCCCTGAGAGAGAGGTCAGTAACCAGAGCACACAGGTTTGAGATAATTGGCACAAGATTCAGAAAGAGCATGAGGATTGGAGGGTATTAGCTATCAAGTGAGATTACATAAACTTAGTTTGTTTTCACTTGAATGTCAGAGGCTGATTGGCGACCTGATTATGAGAGGCATGGATAGAATGGACAGGCACAGTCTTTTTCCCAGGGTAGAAATGTCAATTACTAGTTTATGGTAAAAGGGAGAAAGTTTGAGGGAGATGTGAGAGGCAAGTTTTTTACATTGAGGTGGGTTGCCTCACATCCTTTAAAAAGTGCCTGGATGAGCACTTGGCACGCCATAACATTCAGGGCTATGGGCCAAGTGCTGGTAAATGGGATTAGGTGTGAGGTCAGGTGTTTCACACGTGTTGGTGCAGACTTGAGGGGCTGAAGGGCCTCTTCTGCACTGCATGATTCTACGATTCTAATATTCTTAAAGGAAGTACAAAAGGAAATAGACACAGATACACAAGCATCAACGCACTTTGTGGTCAGAGAGGAAACAGCATTTGCAGTTTGTTCAGTTACATTGTTTGGGAATTTGTGTGTGTGTGTGTGCGTGTGTGCGTGTGTGTGCATGTGTGCGTGTGTGTATCTGTGTGTGCGTGTGTGTGCATGTGTGTGTGTGCGTGTGCATTGTTTATGTATGCACATGCATATGCATTTGTGCGGGCGTACAATGTTTGTATGTGCATGTCTGTACATGTGCTTGCTTGTTTATCTGTGAATGTCATTTGTGTGGATATGGAATGGAATTAAAACACGAGGCTTGGTGCTCGACCCTGGAGTTAAAACCCAGGGTTTACTTGGAAATGGAAGAAAGGTCCTTGCTGGCTTGATTAAAGCCTCAAACTCAGTCATTCGAAAAGTTCAGCTTCAGGGTATTAGTTCTTTTCCCCATTTGGAAGTGCCAGGGATTCTGATTATTTTCCAAAGGGAATTTGCCAACTGCTCTTGTGTGGTTCTTACCTCCCCCTATTTCATAGAGCAGGAGAGGGAATTCTGTTGAAAATCTACTTGCTGAACAGGATCTGTTTTTGTATCATAATCCATTTGCTGGCAGCCTTTACCTGTCGAAATCTACGGTTCTCACGAATTGCTCCGTGTCTTAATTGTGCCCTTACGTTTTGTCAAAATTTGCAGTCTGTGGATGAACCGGGGCTCTGTCGGTGGCACTTTCTGCCTTGCTGTCAGAAAGTTGAGGGTTCGAATCTCACTCCAGATGATGGTGAGGAATTTTCCCATCGGTTCGATGAAGTCTTCAGCAAGGAGGCCAATTGTTAAAGGCGGCACGGTGGCACAGCGGTTAGCGCTGCTGCCTCACAGCGCCAAGGACCTGCATTCAATTCCAGCCTCGGGTCACTGTCTGTGTGGAGTTTGCACGTTCTCTCCGTGTCTGCGTGGGTTTCCTCCGGATGCTCTGGTTTTCTCCCACAGTCTGAAAGATGCGCAGGTTAGGTTGATTGGCCATGCTAAATTGCCCCTTAGTGTCAGGTGGATTAGCAAGGTTAAATTTGTGGGTTAACAGGGATAGGGCCTGGGTGGGATTGTTGTCGGTGCAGGCATGATGGGCTGAATGGCCTTCTGTACTGTAGGGATTCTACGATTCACCACCTAGATTGGTGTTGTCCCATGTGTGACGTTAAACCGAATCCGGATTGGCCACTCCCACTGCCAATTTTAGACATGAAGTCTCTTTTTTGCTGGCATCATCCAGACTACAGTGCCGTTCCAATGTAACATTAATCCGAGGCTCGGCCTGCCCTCTCCGGTGGACGTCAAAAAGGTCCCATAGTATTCTTTTGAAGACGAGTAGGGTAGTTCTGTCTCTCTCCCTGGTGTCCTGACCAACATTCATCCCATAACCAGAATCTCTTAAAACAAATGATCTGGTCAGATGTAGCTTTGCAGCTCACCAAGAACTGTCGACACCTGTGATTCTGGAGATTTAAGTTTATTTATCATTGTCACAAGTAGGCTTACATTAACACTGCAATGAAGTTACTGTGAAAATCCCCTCGTCGCCACACTCCGGTACCTGTTCGGGTACACTGAGGGAGAATTTTGCACGGCCAGTGCGCCTAACCAGACGTGATGTTATTGCGACAGGCAATAAATAACTCATAATTTATTCTTCCATTGAAATTATTATTATGGGGGCAGCACGGTGGCACAGTGGTTAGCACTGCTGCCTCGCAGCGCCAGGGACCCGGGTTCGATTCCCGGCTTGGGTCACTGTCTGTGTGGAGTTTGCACGTACTCCCCGTGTCTGCGTGGCTTTCCTCCGGGTGCTCCAGTTTCCTCCCATGGTCCAAAGATGTGCAGGTTAGATGGATTGGCGATGTTAAATTCTCCCTCAGTGTACCCGAACAAGCGCTGGAGTGTGACGACTAGGGGATTTTCACAGTAACTTCATTGCAGTGTTAATGTCAGCCTACTTGTGACACGAATAAGTAAACCTTTTTACTTTTATTGTAACTGCAATGAGCTCGAACACACGGATTGAGAACCGATTCCCAACGAGACATCGATTTACAGCCATCAGGTGCCCAGTAGCTATTAGGAGTGGCAATCAGGATTGTTAAAGACGCTCCAATTAAACAGATGGATTGTTTGTGTTTTGTTTCCCGTCATTAAAAATAAAGTCATACCTTTAACTCTTATAATTATTACTTTGGAAGGATATGGATGAGACATCCTCATAATGCCCTGGTACGCAGCGAGGTACAATTATATTTTGGGTGGCAGTGATAACAATGCTGTAAGCAATTAAAGGATATTCCGTGTAACCAGACTCATGGAGCTGCTTTGTCATTGGAGTTGCCAACTCCGGTTTTGTGTATTTTTGGAGGTTGGGGTGGGATTTTCTGGCTGTGCTCGCCCCAAGGTCGGAAAATCCCATCCAAGGTCAACGGACCTTTGCATGGTCCGTGTCCCGCCTGCTACGATCCCCGTGGCGGGAAGGACAGGAAAATTCCGCACTTGACCTCTGGCCTTCAATGGTCACATCCAGTCAAAACAGCCTTTTACCCATCTCCTAATGTCTTTATTTGATTTGATTTATTATTGTCACATGTATTCGCATACAGTGTAAAATATTGTTTCTTGCGCGCTATACAAAGTGTTCATAGAGAAGGAAATGAGAGAGTGCAGAATGTAGTGTTACAATCATAGCTAGGGTGCAGAGAAAGATCAACTTAGTGCGAGATAGGTCCATTCAAAAGTCTGACAGCAGCAGGGAAGAAGCTGTTCTTGAGTCAGTTGGTACGTGACCTCAGACTTTTGTATCTTTTTCCTGAAGGAAGAAGGTGGAAGAGAGAATGTCCGGGGTGCGTGGGGTCCTTAATTATGTTCGCTGCTTTTCTGAGGCAGCAGGAAGTGTAGACAGTGTCAATGGATGGGAGGCTGGTTTGCGTGATGGATTGGGTTTCATTCACAACCCTTTGTAGTTCCTTGCGGTCTCGGACAGAGCAGGAACCATACCAAGCTGTGATACAACCAGAAAGAATGCTTTCTGTGGTGCATCTGTAAAAGTTGGTGAGAGTCGTAGCTGACATGCCAAATTTCCTTAGCCTTCTGAGAAAGTAGAGGCATTGGTGGGCTTTCTTAACTATAGTGTCAACATGGGGGGACCAGGCCAAAAGACAAAAGCATTCAAAGAAACTTAGGCAATACTTTATTTCTTTAATTCCCCTATGCTTTGTTGCTCTCAGCCGTGCCCAGATCGCTGTTCAATTCCTGGAGACTCGAGGACAATCCTGGAGGATTGGCAACCTTCCTGCCATCTGTAAGCAGAGGCTGTGCTCTTACAGCTGAGATGGGAAGGAAACAAAATCACTTATCTCTACTGTGGCATGGAGAAGGTGGGGGGGTGGAGGCGGGGCGGGGGGGGGGGGGGTGTGGATTGTGATATAGGGCTGAAGTTCAAGGAAAGGGGCCCAATCATTGTTACTTTCCCTGTACTTTCCACTCTTACTTTACTCCTGGTACATCCTATGGAACAGGAGGAGGCCACTTGACTCCTATTCCGCCATTCAGTGAGGTTGTGTCTGATCTGGGACTCGGGGGTTGCACTCAGCAACATTGGGGTAGCACCTTCAACATGGTGAAATGTCCCAAGGGTTTTCATAGGAGTGTAACGAGACAGAAGTTGACACCGATCCACGTCGGGAGGTATTAAAATGGTTGAAAGCTGAGACAGAGGGATTGAAAGCGGCATCACAAAGGAGGATGGAGAATGTTGGCAACGTGAAGAACTTTAGGGAGGGAATTCAAAAGCAGTTGCCAAGTTTGGAGAGAGTGAGAGTGAGCAAGAGGCGAGATTTGGATGAGTGCGGATCCCGCGAAGGGTTGTGGAGCTGAAGATTACAGAGATAGGGAGCGGCAAGGGAATTGGAGCGAACTGTGAGCCGGGTACATATCTTGTCGAGATTTGACTGATTTTCCTCTTCATTGTGAGGGTGGGTCACTTCCACTGAGGGTGGGGAGGATGGGGGGCAGTCTCTGAAGAAGTGCTGAATTTAATAATGTGGTCAGCACGACCAGGCCGTCCGTGTGGAGGGAAAATACTGGCTGGCCAGTGGTGGCAGTTGTAGTTCACTGAGCTGAGTGGGGTAGGTTGAGTGTAGGAGCTTCCCAATCTCACAGCTCACTCCCAGCTGCCTGCCCTGCCTGGCCCTCAGTGGGGGAGGACGATTCAGAATCGACCCACAAATAGACAGCTAATTCAGCAGGTAGGCTATCTGCTGCTGCTGGGCCGGTGGTGGACCCACCACTCGGAGATGGGAATGCCCAACTATTACATCTCTGAAATTCCTGCCTCCAAGCAATCCCCGCCCCCTTTGCCCCACCCAGTGGTACTGGTGGGCTTGGAAGAGCGTTTTGGGTGATGCCAACGGGAACCTGAGGGGACGCTTTCCCCGGCTGATAAAATAATCATTTACAACCAGCAGGAACAAATTAATAGTGTTCAATACACCATTGGAGCATTAGTGTTGAGTGGTGAGATGTGGCAGGGGTCGGGGGGGAGGTGGCCTAGGGGCAGAGGGTGATGGCTGCGGCCAAGGTTTCCTGCTCCCCTTACTGCGAATAAGTGTAAAAGCACCCGGCGTGGTGCTGCACCGGCCTCCTGCCAGGCCTCCTTGGTGGGTTCGACACCGCTCACACCTCACGCAGCCTGGAGCTAAAATGGCACCCGGGTCTGAGCAATATCATCAGAGCCTGCCTTTTACATATTAATAAGGCCCTCACCGAGCTTCCTTGTGACTATAATTAAAGGGATTAAAATGGCGGCAGGCGGCAAACACAACAGCAAGAATCTGACAGCCATTTTAACCAACCATCTACTCCATTCCCACTGTGTAGCAAAGGTTAAAATCAGGCCTAAAGTGTACACTTTCAGCACCCTCAATGCCCACACTATGGTTAAGAAAGCCCACCAAAACCTCGACTTCTCAGAAGGCTGCGGAAATTCAGCATGTCAGCTACGACTCTCACCAATTTTTACAGATGCACCATAGAAAGCACCCTTTCCGGATGAATCACAGCTTGGTATGGTTCCTGCTCTGGCTAAGACTGCAAAACACTGCAAAGGGTTCTGTAGCCCAGTCCATCACGCAAACCAGCCTCCCACCCATTGACTCCATCTACATTCCCACTGCCTCAGGAAAAGCAGCCAGCATAATTAAGGAGCCCACACACCCCGGACATTCTCTCTTCCACCTTCTTCCGTTGGGAAAAAGATACAAAAGTCTGAGATCACGTACCAACTGACTCAAAAATAGCTTCTTCCCTGCTGCTTTCAGGCTTTTGAATGGACCTATCATATATTAAGCTGATCTTTCTTTATACTCTATCTGTAACTGCAACACTATATTCTGCACCCTTTCCTTTCCTTCTCTCTGTGTACTCTATGAACGGCATGCTTTGTCTGTATAGCGCGCAAGAAACAATACTTTTTAGTATATCCCAATACATGTGACAATAATAAATCAAATCAAACATATGATGCTGGCCCTTAGGATGAGGAGTTAATATTTATTTCCATTCAAAACGAGAGCTGCTGATACAACCACCAATTAATAAGATTAAAGGGACAGTCCTTTAAAACAGAGATGAGGAGGAATTTCTTCCAGCCAGAGAGTGGTGAATCTGTGGAACTCTTTGCCGCAGAAGGTTGTGGAGGTCAGGTCATTGAGTGTCTTTAAGACAGAGATAGATAGGTTCTTGATTAATAAGGGGATCAGGGGTTATGGGGAAAAGACAGGAGAATGGGGATGAGAAAAATATCAGCCATGATTGAATGGCGGAGCAGACTCAATGGGCCGAGTGGCTTAATTCTGCTTCTATATCTCATGGTCTCAATACAGTAGAGAGTGAGGGCGGGAACGTGGAGAGTCTCTTTTCACTTACAAAACCCCACACATCTCTCTGATAAATTCCCTGCCTCACTAGTTACACACAAACCCTTTGTCTCCTTTGTGTTATCACTAACACATCCAGATGAGAGTCCTATACTGATCAAAAGCCTATAAAGGGTTACAAAGTACAATTTCCCAATAGTTCTGTCAACCCCAAAGAAGCAGAAAGGCTTGTTTAACCAGTCCTGAAATAGAATAGCAGTCGGAGAGAAGACAGAAGACCGACATGAATGAATGGCAGCTTGGAGTTACAGTGCGAGATTCTCAGTTAGTTCAAGCCCCAGTAGAAGCTGTGAAAGGTGTGTCCGTTCCCGAACCTCAGTAAATTAGAATGACTTACCACAGCTGGGGGAGTGGGGCAAGGCCAAGATAAAGTAATCCAAATTACTACACCAACAACTGAATTTATATAGTGCTTTTAGGATGCCATAAACAATTCCAAGACGTTTCTCAGGAGCGTTTGACGCTGAGCCAGATAAGAGACATTAGGATAGAATAGAATCCAGAATAGAATCCCTATAGTGCAGAAGGAGGCCATTTGGCCCATCGAGTTTGCACCGACAACAATCCCACCTGGGCCCTAGGCCCGTAACCCCACATATTTACCCCACTAATCCCTCTGACCTATGCATCCTGGGACACTAAGGGGCAATTTAGCATGGCCGATGCACCTAACCCGCATATCTTTGGACGGTGGGAGGAAACCAGAGCACCCGGAGGAAACCCACGCAGACACGGGGAGAATGTGCAAATTGCACACAGGATGTATGACTAGGTCAAAGATGTAGTTAAGGAGCATCTTAAAGAAGGAGAGAGCGGTAGAGAAACAGAAAGCTTTAGTTAGGGAGTTCCAGAGCCCAGGGCCTGGGAGCTGAAATTGTGGCTGCCTATGGTAGAACAATGAAAATTAGGGATGTGTAACAGGCCAGAATTGGACAGACCTTCTGGAGAGCACAGAACAAGAACCATGTCCTCCTGCTGGTCCATTAAAGGAAATCTGAACATTTAAAAATAGGCAGCCAGAACTTCAGCTACCTAGACCCGAAGCTCTGGAACTCCCCACCTAAACCTTGCTGGGCCTTTTCTGGCCCATGTTTCACCTCCTAGGGAAGCTGCATCTGACTAAAATGACCAATCTCCAGATGTAAAGCAGGACCCAGCTGCCAGCCTGTTGACTGGTCTACTCCTTTGTTCAAATCCCCTTCCTGGGACATTGATCTGCCCATGTGGCCAGATAAGCAACCTGACTGACATTCATCCTCTTCAAATGGATTGTGGTGGCTATAATAAGTCTGTGGAGGCAGAAGTCCCTTCACCAAAATCCCTTGATTTACAATTCCAACAGCAGTACAGAGTGCTATCAGTCAGTAGTCTACCTTCGGGAGTGCCAGAGGAACTGACACGCCCGGTTAAATACACGGAAAAGACTCCCTGATTGGCCCATCAATTAACTCCTTAATCAGAGAGTTCATATTCCAATAGGCCAACTTCAATGGTCTGATTGAAGTCATTACAGTGGCCCAACAGTGCGTGGGGGCCTGCCCTCCCATATAACCCTACATAGGCCCGAGGCCTAAATGTGTATGGCGCCCATCTGAGGCTTGGAAATGGGCCTTAAGGAACTTCTACCCATTCATATTTTCAGTGCTGGCTTTTGAAAGACCTCTTCGGCCACAAAGAATGGAACTAATGCTGATGTGCAGAAGTAGCTTTTCCGGACTTTTCTATGGTTAGAAAGCCTGCAGTCACTTGTTGACAGGAAGGAGAAATTTCATTCTCGATATTGGTCGGAATTGGTTTCGGTTTCCACTGTCGGTAGTTGTTTTGCACAAATTTCTCGAAACTAGAAGAAGTCTTATGGGTGATTCTCGTGGTGTTTCCGTTTAAACAGGGCCAATGCCTGAAGGGTGGGAACAAGCAGTGACACCTGAGGGAGAAATTTACTTCACCAACCACAAAACCAAGACAACCTCCTGGCTCGACCCAAGATTGGACCAACGCAGCAGTAAGAATCAATAAAATTACTAGCTGATCCCCCCCCCCCCCCCCGCTGCCCCCCCACCTTTGCATATTCCTGTTCCTTTGGACGCACAACATGTCCTGTGGCTTTGCTAGGAACCTGAGCCATTCACGTTCCTGGTGTGAGATCACTGGGCTGTTCCAGTGGACAAAAAAAAAAAATCGAGCTGTTCTTTATCTGGATGGCCAGTCGCCGCAACCAGCAATGCAGGTTGGCTGTGGCAGAGGTCAAAGGTGATGTAGAGCTCACTTTGCATTCGCACCCCTGGCGATACCTCTTAATCTTGGAGGTGTGTCTCTTTTCCCACACCAGCATCTGCCCTTCTCTCTGTACTCAATGGCTGTCAAAGGGCTGTATTCCAGTGTGGCATGGGCTTGTGTCCATGGGATCTGGACTGAGAGATAGCGAATCGCCCTTCACTTCCACGCTCTTTGGAGCCTTGACCATCTTCCATCCCATCAGACCTGGATCTGAACCCAAACCTCCGAGGTGAAAGGACAGTTCCCCAGTGGACGTCCATGCTGTTTAGTCCCCCTGCAAAAATACAATTATATTTTCCTTACTATTGTTTAAATTCAAATGTCAGCATTGACCAGATCCTTCTTGTGTGAGCAGGAATAGCACCTAGAAAGCGGGAAGGTGATGGCATAGTGGTATTATTGCTGGGCTCTTAATCAAGAAACTCAGCTAATGTTCTGGGGAACCTGGGTTCAAATCCTGTGACAGCAGATGGTGGAATTTGAGTTCAATTTTTAAAAGAAATCTGGAATTATGAATCTACTGATGACCATTATTGATTGTTGGAAAAAATCCATCTGGTTCACGAATGTCCTTTAGGGAAGGAAGTCTGCTGTCCTTACCTGCTCTGGCCCACATGTAACTCCAGAGCCACAGTAATGTAGTTGACTCTCAACTGCCCTCCAAGGGCATCTAGGAATGGGCAATAAATGCTGGCCAACCAGTGACACCCATGTCCTATGAATGAATAAAAAATATCTTTATTACTCTGTGTTAACTTGGACACTTAGAAGTCTGGAATGAGCAAAACATTTCTTTATATGTTGGGAATATTTATAAAGTCCATTGAGTTCTGGTAAAGCATCTTGCACGTGCCTGCGTCACATTTAAGATGTGATGGTGTAAGCATAAGGATGTGACTGTGTTATAAAATGATTGGAAACTGACCCTTAGAGGATCCACCAGGGTGCAGTGCATCCATCGAATTCTCCATGCGATAAAGGCAGACTTTTTTCTATTTAATGGCGTGGCTCATTCCGTATCATAGATGTCCCACGCTTTCCAATCAGTGGTCAGGAACCAGCCCGACAGCAAATATTCTGAATGCCAGCCAGGGAAGGCATGGATCAGAAATGCTTCTCAGCTTTCAGCCCTTCATTACCTCAATTTTAAACGTCTCATTCTCATGTTTCTATCTTTCCATGGCTCACCCCTCCCTCTCCATGTAATCTCCTCCAGACCTGCGACCCTCCCAAGAACTTTGCGTTCCTCCAGCTCCGGCCACTTTGGCCCACTTTTATCAGCCGTGTCTTCAGTCACCTAGACCCTAAGCTCTGAAATCTCCCCCCTCAAGCCACTCTGCCCCCACCCACTCACTTAGTTCTTCAGCTCATCTGACTCAATGCTTCCTTCTTTGATTCTGTGTCAGTTCTTGTCTGACTGCACCATGGGAGCTATGTAAGTGCAAATTGTTATCAATTGTGTTGTATCTGGGTAAAGATGTTCCACTCAAAAAAAACATGGGTGACTGAATTGAGATTGCTTTGTTATGCTATCTATCGCCCAAGGTCAAAATTATCCCCATGCTTTACCTTATTCTACCTCTTCTTTCATAGTCTATTAGTAGTGCTTAGTGTATGTGGTGCTGTCTAGTACAGGACTTATTGATCTAGGTCCATGCATTTGCTGTTTACCTGTATAGAGCAGGGGAGGTGATGGTGTAGTGGTATTATCACTTGGCTATTAACCCAGAAACTCAGCTAATGTTCTGGGGACCTGGGTTCGAATCCCGCCATGGCAGATGGTGGAATTTGCATTCAATTTTTTAAAAATCTGGAAATAAGAATCTACTGATGACCATGAAATCATTGTCGGAAAAAACCCATCTGGTTCACTAATGTCCTTTAGGGAAGGAAATCTGCCGTCCTTACCAGGTCTGGCCGACATGTGACTCCAGACACACAGCAATGTGGTTGGCTCTCAAATGGCCTAGCAAGCCACTTGTTCGAAGGCAACTAAGGATGGGCAACAAATGCTGGCCAGCCAGCAATGCCCCTGTCCTACGAATGAATAAAAAAATGGTCCGTGCACTTGATGTTTACCTGTGCAGGACTTCATTCTCCTAAACCATTGGGTCTAACTCTATGCAGTGGTACACTCTGGTACAGGATTTTACACCTCTCATCTATTGGTATCGTTTCATTCCTTTAGCCCCTCGATGCTTCATTTTCTGTGAGATGGTGTGTTTGTTAGTGGTTCAAAAACGCTGGAAAATCTCTGCAGCTCTGACAGCATCTGTGGAGAGAGAACCGAGCTAACGTTTCGAGTCTGGATGACTGTTCGTCATAGAGTCATAGAGCAATACCGCACGGAAACAGGCCCTTCAGCCCAACTGATCCATGCCAACCAAGGTGCCCTTCCAGCTGGTCCTAATTGCCCGCGTTTGGCCCATATCCCTCTAATCCTTTCCCACCCATGTACTTATCCAAAAAGCACAGAGTCAGAGCCAACTTTTCCAGCATTTTCTGATTTTGTTTCAGATTCCAGTGTCCACAGTCATTTGCTTTCATTTTTGTTGGTGGTTTTCGGTTTAGCACATTTTGGATAGTTCTATCTACTTGGTTTGCAATGAAAATACACATCTGGACAATGTACGATTATCGAACACGCTGAATGATAGGAAAGTGCATTTATTTTCCTCTGGATATCACTTGCTCGATTTGCCAGTATCCTAGTGACATGAATCTAGCAAGAATCTGCGAGGTTTGGTTTCACCCAACTGCATTAAAAATAGCTAATGGAGGCCCACACATGTGAGGCTGCAATGAGAAAGAAAGACTTGCATTTATATAGCACCTTTCACAACCGCCAGACATCCCAAAGCACTTTATGACCAGTGACGCCTTTCTGAAGTCTTTTCTTATTGGTTCATGGGATGTGGGTGTCGCTGGTTGGGCCAACATTTATTCCCCATCCCTGAGGGCATTTAAGAGTCAATCGCATTGCCGTGGATCTGGAGCCACATGTAGGCCAGACCAGGTAAGGATGGCAAATTTCCTTCCCTAAAGGACATGAGTGACAATCGACAATCCTGACAATCGACAATGGTTTCAGGGTCACCAGTAGATTCTTAATTCCAGATTTTTATTGAATTCAAATTTCACCGTCTGCCGTTGTGGGATTTGAAGCCAGGTCCTCAGAACAATACCCTGCATCTACTCCCCGTGGCTGCATGGGTTTCCTCCGGGTGCTCCAGTTTCCTCCCACAGTCCAAAGATGTGCGGGTTAGGTTGATTGGCCATGCTAAGTTGCCCCTTAGTGTCAGGGGGATTAGCAGGGTAAATATGCGGAGTTATTGGGATAGGGCCTGAGAGGGATTGTTGTCGATGGGCTGAACGGCTTCCTTCTGCACTGCAGGGATTCTATGACTTACACTATGTTTCTATTTGAACATTAGGGTAACACAGCATTCCTTAAACTCAGTTACACACTGGTCTGTTTTTATAAAATGGAATTTCTCAAAGCTAAACATGTTTAATTAAGTTGATTACAATATGAGGATGATTGAGCGCAGAATTAAATATTTGCCATAAATTGACCAAATATTTAGCTTCCCGTCCAGCAACTTTTCCTCAGGTCTTGAATCTGGGTGGGGATTGAGTGGGGATAGCTGTGTATTAGAATCACAGAATCCCTACCGTACAGAAGGAGGCCATTCGGCCCATCAAGTCTGCACCGGCCACAATCCCACCAAGGCCCTATTCCCGTAACCCCACACACTTACCCTTGAATGTATTCAAGAGGCGACTAGATATAACACTTGGGGAAAATGGGATCAAACATTATGGGGAGAAAGCAGGATTAGGCTATTGATTTGGACCATCAGCCATGATCGTGATAAATGGCGGAGCAGGTTTGAAGGGCCAAATGGCCACCTCCTATCTTTTCTGTAACCCGCACATCTTTCGACTGTGGGAGAAAACCGAAGCACCCAGAGGAAACTCACGCAGACACAGGGAGAACGCGTAAACTCCGCACAGACAGTCACCCGAGGCCGGAGTTGAACCCAGGTCTTTAGCACTGTGAGGCAGCAGTGCTAACCACTGTGCCACCGTGCCACCCCAAAGCAGCAGCAGGTTTTGCAAGGTTAATGGGTGGGGAGTTAGCCTCACCAAGTGACGGCCAATGTCCTATCAAGGCTGATCTGCTTTATCAGAGAAAAGAAACAGCTGGCTCCTTGTAAACAGAATGCTGCATAAAGTGTAAAAGGAAAGGGACAATCAGACAAACAGAACACTTGCTGAAAGCTTAATCGCTATACGTCCAAGCCCAGGGACAAGCTAAACGCAGGGGGATTTACATTTGGCGAGTTGCTCTTGTTAACCTTTCACAGGTTACTGGAGTGAAGGGTGCGCACAGTTAAATCCAGGATTCCTCTGATCTTCTCGTGAGTTGAGTTTCTCCCCCGCCCCCCCCCCGGGCTAACTGGAACAAGAAGTTAATTGTTGGCAGAGCGAGCAGACTAACTCCTGGATGGCGTGACCAAGTAAGAAGAGCGCTGGCAGCCCCGTGCCAAGCATGTGTTTTCCATCAGGCAGTTAGTGCACAACACCTGATGTTGGCTAACCTTGGAGATCAGCTGGGAGCGAGGCTCCCATACCTCACCGCCTGCAACTGCGAACATGGCGTGGGATTGCGGGGGGGAGAGAGTAGAGTTCTTGGCCTGTTGATTGAAGAAAAGTTTACTGTATAATCATAGAATCCTACAGCGCAGAAGGAAGCCATTCGGCCCACCAAGTCTGCACCGACCACAATCCCACGCAGGCCCTATCCCCATAACCCCATGCATTTACCCTAGCTAGTTCCCCTGACACTAAGGGGCAATTTAGCACGGCCAATCCACCTAACCCTCACATCTTTGGACTGTGGGAGGAAACCGGAGCACCCGGAGGAAACCCATGCAGACACGGAGAGAACGTGCAAACTCCACACAGACAGTGACCCAAGCTGGGAATCGAACCCGGTTCCTGGGTTGTGCACTAATAATGCCTCCTTATCCATTTGCTCTCCCATTACGGCCGCATCAGGGCTTCTTGAGACAAAGACTTTGTTTCACTCTGTGTTAAAATCCAGGTCGCTTCTCTAGCTTCCATGCAATATTTCATAGATGGAAAAGTTTAATAAATTGTGAGTTAATTTTGTTTCATAGATGTATTTCATTATTGATCTCCTATGTAGGAACAGGAGTAGACCATTCAACATCTGGAATGTGTCCCGCTATTCAGTTAAGTCATGGCTCAATTCCATCTACCTGTTCTTGCCAATCAAAAGTCTACCAATCTCAGTTTTGAACCTTACAATTAACCTCCTCTCAATCGTAACAACCGTTTTTTGGGAGAGTGTCCCAGATATTCACTACTGTTTGTGAGAGGAAGTGCTTCTTAACATTATCCCTGAAGGCCAAGCTCCAACCTTGAGGTTAGGCCTCGTAGGGGGGCGGGACCCGGACGATGCAAAGGTCCATTGACCTCATGTGGAATTTTCCGGTTTCAGGGCAAGCGCGGCCAGAAAATTTAGTAGAGTGAGGGGTGACCTTTTCCAAACAGATACGATCCTGGGGGGTGATTGACAGAGTAGATGGTGAGATGTTTTCACGAATGGGAGAGTCTCCAACAAGGGGACAAAGCTTCGAGATAAAGGGCCGGTCATTTAAAACTGAGGTGCGTAGAAATTTATCCTCGCAGAGGATGGTGAATCTCTGGAATTCTCTGCCCCAAATGGAGGAGGCTGGATCATTGGAAGTATTAAAGTGGAGGTGGATAAATGTTTGATAAATTGGGAATAGAGGAGAAAAGGAGCTGAGGCCAGCATAGATCAGCCGTGATCGTATTGAATGGCGGGGCAGGCTTGGAGGGCCTGGTGGTGACTCCTGCTTCTACTTTGTGTGTTCTTGTGTGTTCTTTCTGCCATCACCTCCTGAATATGTCTCGTTCTAACTAGCCGGCACGGTGGCACAGTGGTTAGCACTGCTGCCTCACAGTGCTAGGGACCTGGGTTCAATTGCAGCCTCGGGTCACTGCCTGTGTGGAGTTTGCACATTCTTCCCGCGTCTGCCTGGGTTTCCTCCCACAGTCCAAAGAGGTGTGGGTTAGGTAATTTAATTGGCCATGCTAAATTTCCCCTCGTGTCAGGGGGATAAACAGGTTAAATGCGTGGGGTTCGGGGAATAGGGCCTGGGTGGGATTGCGGTCGGTGCAGACTTGATGGGCCGAATGGCCTCCTTCTGCACTGTAGCGATTCTATGATAACCTTAAGGCCATGGCCCTTTGTCCTAGTTTCCCCACTAGAGGAAATCGTCTCCCTTTATCCACCTTATCAGTTCCACTGATTGTCTGTAATACTGTGCAGCCCTTACTTTAACACAGTCTGACACATACTGGTGGTATTGCGCCATCTTTAAGGTGATCATTATACACCAGGGCTGGCCCAACCTTACCGAGAGCATTTAGAAAATCAACACATCAAAGAGTGTTGCAGCACAAAGGGAGACCATTCGGACCATCGTGCTGTCTCTTTGAAAGAGTTGTCTTGATAATTAATCTTTGATTCCTGGAGATTCCAGGTTATTTCTGTCGGATATAATATGGAGGAGGAGGGGAGATCCGGTGGTGTAATTATGACAGTGAACTTACTCCAGTCAGTGACACTAATGCTCAATTAGCAACGGACAAGTGTAATCCATATTGGGAGGTCGATGTATGCGGTGAATGACTGAGCTCTGGAACAGGCAGGAGTCTGCATTATAAAGTGCCCATTAGGCTGGAGCGAAGGATGTCTGGGAGCTTTACTTTATGGACACGCAGGTCCTGACTGAGCCTGGCGATGTTTGATGCCGACACTGCATGTCTGCCTAGGGAAAGGAGGCCTGTAACACTGCATCACCTGATGAAGGAGCAATGCTCTGAAAGCTCGTGATTCCAAGTAAACCTGCTGGACTTTAACCTGGCGTTGTGAGACTTCTTACTGTGCCTTGGGATTTGATTCCTTCAGTATTAATGTCCCTTATCTTGATGTGTTTTGTGCCTTTTAAGTAAATAAGCAGCATTCTAGGGAGCACTTGAGGAAAAATAAAGTCTCCCTTTACCCTTGAAAAGAAATAACCATCCCCAATTGTGTGGTTGCTGCTCACCACTCAATATTTCTGTCATCTCCTTTGACCCTACAACCCTCTGAGATATCTGCTCACCCTCTGGCCTCTGAGACATCCCTGATTTTAATCACTCCACCATAGGTGGCCGTGCCCTCAGTTGCCGAGGCCCTAAGCTCTGGAATTCCCTCCCTCAACCTCTCCACTCCTCAATCTCTAAGACACTCCATTAAGAAACGTGAAACTTAAGAACAAGCTTTTGGCCACCTGTTCTAACATCTCCTTACATGACTCGGTGTCAGATTTGCCCGATAATGTTCCTCTGAAGCGCCTTGGGGTTTTCTACCACGTCAAAGGCACAATATAACTGCACATTATTGTCTCCACACACATTGTCGGAATATTCCTGACAGACACAGTCGGGTTTATTCCTGCACATCTGTCTTACCGTTTCCTGAGGGGCCAAGAACACTCCTTTGAAACGCCTCCAAGAAGTAAAATAGAATAATGTTATCACCTGAACTTTGACCTCTGGAGCAGGCCACTGCATGTTAACTTGAGTGGTGACGCTCTTGTGTTTTTCTTGAGATCCTGGGCACCGCTGACAGGTGTGTATTCGCCGTGTTGGAGGGCAAGGACTGATGACTGAGGTGGAAGGGAGTTGGGGGTTAAGTGCGGGGGAGAGGTGGGGGGGAAGAGAGTCTGGAGGGATGGAAGTCTTCATCTGTTTCCTTGTTTATCCTGTGTTGGGGAAGTGCAGAGCCCAAACCTGCTCAGAACTGAGTGGCGACCTTCCTGTTTGACATGAGTCAGTCATGCTTGGTCGTACTGAACTTCAATGTTGCCGAGAATAGAGACATGCTGTCGAGGCTTTTCATTTTGCACTCATCAGGCCTAATGCAAGAATACCAAATTTCAAAGATACAAAAACTCTGAGGACACGTACCAACCGACTCAAGAACAGCTTCTTTCCTGCTGCCATCAGACTTTTGAATGGACCTACCTCGTATTAAACAATCTGGACTCGAAACGTCAGCTCTTTTCTCTCCTTACAGATGCTGCCAGACCTGCTGAGATTTTCCAGCATTTTCTCTTTTGGTACCTCGCATTAAGTTGATCTTTCTCTACACCCTAGCCATGACTGTAACACTACATTCTGCACTCTCTCGTTTCCTTCTCTATGTACTGTATGCTTTGTGCGCAAGAAACAATACTTTTCACTGTACACCCAATACACGTGACAATAATAAATCAAATCAAATCAAATCACATCAAATTATCACAGCACTTTCCCCATTGCCTTCTTCATAGCAACACCTCAGCCAATCAGAGTCGACTTGACAACCAATCAACACCCTTTTCTCATGTAGTATAAATTGTGATTGTTTGAAATTTGGCATTCTTGTGTAAACTCCTTCTGTGTACACAGAGAGCACATTGGAACCATCCATGGATAAGCTCATGTTCCCACTGACAACAGCGCCTGTGATTCTGGGGCCTGTCGCCATGACCCACCGTGTTGCTGTTTCCTTCCTGCGCACGGCTCTCACAAGTGCCAGAGTGTTAAATTGACTAAGGGCGGGATTTTCCGGCCACACTCGCCCCCAAGACCAGAAATTCCCACCTCAGGTCAACGGACCATTGCACGGTTGACCGAATGTTTTGTCCCACCTGCAACGATTCCCGTGGCAGGCAGGACAGTAAAAGCCCGGGCCTAAGTGTCCAGATTGGTATCCTGACTGGACCTGTCTTTGCTGTCCTCCTTTATATTCTGTTTATTTATTCATAAGAATGAGGAGTAAATGGACGCGATATTCTCACTACGCACAAGCCACAGGAAACATTCCCCTGCTGGAACAATCCCAGATTGGGCAAACCAGAGGTTTCCAATATCCACCAGTGGGCAAGCAGGTTCCCTGCCCCCGGCCTGCATTCCTTTACCACCCGAATCCTCAACCATCCAGACCCCAAGCTTAGAACCCTCTCCTTAAGCCCCTCCTTCTCTTACCCCTTCTTTCATAGAATCCCTACAGTGCAGAAGGAGGCCATTTGGCCCATTGAGTCTGCACTGACCCTCCGACAGAGCATCTTACCCAGCTGCCCCCCTCCCACCTCCGTAACCACAAATATTTACCCTGATATTTACACCGCTAATTCCCCTAACCTATACATCTTGGGACACTAAGGGACACGTTAGCATGGCCGATCAACCTAACCTGCACATATTTGTGATTATGAGAGGAAACCATAGCACCTGGAGGAAACCCAGCAGCCACAGGGAGTGGGGGGGGCAGGGGGTGGAATTTTCCCGTCACACCCACCTCGGGAATTGTAGCTGGCGGGGGGCGGGGGGACCATGCAAAGATCTGTTGACTTGGACGGGATTTCCTGGTTTTGGGTTCAAGCTCGGCTGGAAAATCCCGCCCCGGGAGAACATGCAATCTCCACACAGACAGTGACCCAAGGCCGGAATGGAACCCCGGTCCCTGGAGCTGTGCGGCAGCAGTGCTAACCACTGTGCCACCGTGCCGCCCTTTAATACCCTCTGCTCGAATATTTCTTCATGTGATATAAAACCATAAGCAGAGATCCCTGCTCTGCCAGCTGGACAATAATCCATCCCGACAAAGAAAATGAGTTTTTCACAAAGAATAAGCAGTTTCAGATAGGACTGCATGGTGAGGGCAGGGTCAGAATCGGCACTTTGGGGCTGTGTATGTGGTAAGTCCTGTCCTTTGGACAAGATGCCCTATCTGTCCTCCAGGTTGGTGTAAATGATCCCATCATTCCATTTTGAAGAGGCAGACATTTTACTATAGGAGAACATGGGGAATTATTTCATTTCAATGCACATATATGGCAACGTGCATTAAATACACAAGGCGTAAGTAAAATGGGAGGTATATTCCTTAGGCACTATTGCCAGAATTAGAAGTTGGCTCCCTCTCTGCCTCTCTGATGGCTGTCAAAGGACAGTGTTGTTTAGACAAGCACTTCCTGCTCAGCTTACAGTTCTCTGACGTAAAGAGGACAAAGGCACCCGGGGCTGTGATGGAGAGGGAGTGCTGTGCTGTGTATATAATTTGTAGCCAGGCTCACTTTACAGGGAGATCTCATTTCCCCTCTGGCGAAACCTGCTGAGCTTCTCTTGCCAGCTTCACTGTCTGAGGGCGAATCTCGGTGCAGCGAGATCGCTATAATCCTGAAGGAGATTGGGATTCTTTGAAGGACCAAATGCTGTCTGGGTGATCGCTTTTTGTGGATCAGGTGCGCTCTGCTACTGACAATGGATCACCTAATCCCAGTTTGGACCTGTCCAGACCTCTTGCATTGTTGAAGGCCCATGAATACCATCCTGTCATCCCGGATTAAGGCTGTGTGGAGACCAAAAGTTTTTAAAGTTCATTTATTAGTGTCACAAGTAGGCTTACATTAACACTGCAATGAAGTTACTGTGAAAATCCCCTAGTCGCCATACTGTGTACCCTAGTCGGGTACAGTGAGGGAGAATTTAGCAAGGCCAATGCACCTAACTAGCCTGTCTTTCGGACTGTGGGAGGAAACCGGAGCACCCGGAGGAAACCCACGCACATACGGGGAGAACCCAAAAAGGGTCCATAATATGAATTGTGAGGAGATGGTGGCATGGTGATAATGTCACTGGACTGGCTATCCAGAGGCTCATGCTGGGGTCAAGGGTTCAAATCCCACCATGGCAGCTGTGGAATTATTCAATCAATAATCTGTAATTGAAAGCTAACTAAAGCAATGTGACCATGAAATTATCGCTAGCTGTCGTAAAAAAAACCCACCTAGTTCACTAAGGCATTTTAGGGAAGTAAATATATTTAAGACAGCGATAGATTTGTAAGGGAATCAAAGGTTACGGGGAAAAGGCGGGAGAATGGGTTTGAGAAATGCATCAGCCATGATTGAATGGCGGAGCGGAGTCAGTGGGCCGAATGGCCTAATTCTGCTCCTATGTCGAATGGTCTTATGGAAATCTGCTGTTCTTACCTGGTCTGGCCTACATGTGATTCCTACAGTGAGGTTGACTCTTAACTATCCACCAAAATGAGTAGTTAAGCAAAGCACTCAGTTCATGGGTGATTAGGGATTGGCAACAGATTCTGGCCTTGCCAATGATATTGGCATCCCGTGAAATACAAAATAATGTTCAGTAGCACCCCCTGTCCCCCCGCAGGCCCCCATAGTGTATATTTCGCAATATCATATTCAGGGAGGTCTAGCTTACCCACATAGCATTATGCTCTTTTGATGGACATGAGTTTAGATTTGCGATCTGTAGTACATTCACTGTGAGACTTGGCCTTGCTGTCAACAGAGGGGATGGAGGATATCTCAAGTTGAATATCACGGAATTACAAGTAGCGAGTGTTATAAAGCCCCATGGTTCCCATTTTTAAAGAAATTCCATTTACTCATGCTGAACCAGGGAATGAGAGATGGACAATGAAGGAAATATGGAGCACTTCTGGTATCACCTGTGGCAAGAGAAACAGACTTGATAGTATCATAGAATCCTACAGTGCAGAAGGAGGCCATTTGGCCCATCAAGTCTGCACTGACCACAATCCCTCCCAGGCCCTATTCCCATGCATTTACCCCTGACACGAAGGGAAAATTTAGCATGGCCAAACCACCTAACCCACACACCTTTGGAGTGTGGGAGGAAACCCACGCAGACACGGGGAGAACGTGTCGGCTCCACGCAGACAGTGACCCAAGCCGGGTATGAGGTTGATGAACTGTCAGCCGAACTGGAAAAAGCCAGCGACAGAGCAAGTTCAGGGGCAGAGAAAGGCGGACGTGAAATGTGAGGAAGGGTCTTTGATAAGGTGGCAGGAGACAAGTTAGATCAATCTTGGCCTTTCCTCGTTCAGCAGTTCCAAAGGTTCTTGCAAATTGCCCTGGGTCTACAATGTACAGGGTCTACTAATTTGGTTGATGAAGAGGTGTAGACAGTAGTGGGCTCCTAGCAGTGATTCTGGTGTCAATATCTTGTACCTCACAGCTCAGAGGAAAGGCATAGCTTAAAATATGCTTTGGTTCATTTTAAGGATGCAGAGGTGTCAGATTGGCTCAGTTGGTGGCACTCTTACTTCTAAATGGTGGGTTGAAGTGCCACCTTGTGTGTGGAGGTCAGACCTTTTGGAAGTGACATTAAAACCAGACCCATATGGCTGTTAAATTGGATGCTGAAGCTTCTTTGGTGCTAGTTGAAGAAGAGCTGGAATTCTCCCAAATCTTCTGGCCAACATTCCTCACTCAACCAACATCATTCGAAATATAAACTAGCCACTCATTTCGTCAATGTTGATGGGGGTGGCACAGTGGTTAGCACTGTTGCTCACAGCGCCAGGGACCCAGGTTCAATTCCCAGCTTGGGTCACTGTCTGTGTGGAGTTTGCACATTCTCCTCGTGTCTGCGTGAGTTTTCTCCGGATGCTCCAGTGTCCTCCCACAGTCTGAAAGACGTGCTGATTAGGTGCGTAGGCCGTGCTAAATTCTTCCTCAGTGTACCGGAACAGGTGCCGGAGTGTGGCTACTAGGGGATTTTCACAGTAGCTTCATTGCAGTGTTAATGGAAGTCTACTTGTGACACTAATAAATAAACTCAAAGCTTAAACCTTTCTGGGCCATATGGGTGCTTTGATTGCCTGCATAACAAAGGTCATGACATTTCAAGATAGTTTGTTTTACACCTACAAGGATGATACCAACCTTTTTACAAGGATGGAGCCAGAACTGAGAGGTTCTAACTGTTAGGAAAGATTGAACAGGCTGAGGCTCTTTTCTCTAGAAAGGATATGGATTAAGGGATGAACTAATGGTGGTCTTTAAGATTATAAATGTCTTTGTAAAGGTAAGTGGAAAGATGTTTCCACTTGTGGGAGAGACTAAAAGATCCATAAATATAAAGTTGTCACTAATAAATCCAAAGCAAATTCAGCTTTACCCAGAGAGTGTTTATAATGTGGAACTGGCTAACGTCTGTGGTTCTGTGCACTTGGTAAATTGGTCCTTCAGAGTGCCATTGCAGACCTGGGCTGAATGGCCTCCTGTGCTGTAAATATTCTGCGATCAGCTACGGTTGAGGAGAATAGCATTGATATATTTAGGAGAAGCTAGATAGACACATGGAGGGAGAAAGGGATAGCAGGATATACTGGTGGGGTTGGATGATGAGATATGGGGAGAGGATTGTGTGGAGCACAAACACTGATAAAGACCAGGTGGGCCTGTTTGTGTGTTGTCAGTTCTACATTATTCAATAAGCTGTTTCTGGGAGAATGGCTAATTGCTATTCAAACCCAACTCTAATTTTTGGCATGAAATCTTATGCAGGATGCTCAGGGGAGGGTGGTGGTGTAGTGGTATTGTCGCTGGACTAGTAAACCAGGTAATGTTCTGGGGATCTGGGTTCAAATCCCACCACAGCTGATGGTGAATTTTGTATCCATTTTAAAAATTGAATAGAACCAATGTTGATTGTTGTAAGAATCCATCTAGTTCATTGGGAAGGAAATCTGCCAGATTCACAGCAATATGGTTAGCACTGCTGCCTCACAGCGCCAGGGCCCTGAATTCGATTCCTGGCTTGGGTCGCTGTCTGCGTGGGTTTCCTCCCGCAGTCCAAAGATGTGCGGGTTAGCTTGATTGGCCATGCTGAATTGCCCCTTAGTGTCAGAGGGATTAGCAGGGTAAATATCTGACGTTATGGGGATAGGGCCTGGGTGGGATTGTTGCTAGTGCAGACTCGATGGGATGAATGGTCTCATCCTGCACTATAGGCATTCTAAGGTTCTATAAGTGTAAAATTGCCAGGGGGATTAGCAGGTAAATATGTGGGGTTACAGGGATAGGGACTGGGTACAGGGATAGGGCCTGGGTACAGGGATAGGGCCTGGGTGGGATTGTTGGTGCAGGCTCGATGGGTTGAATGGCCTCCTTCTGCATTGCAGGGATTCTTTGATTCTATGAATGTGGTTGACTCTTTGTCAAGCCTCTCAGTTCAAGGGTAATTAGGGATGGGTAATAAGAGCTGGCCCAGTCAGCGATGCCCACATCCCATGAATGAATGTTATAAAAGCTGCTACGTGGAAAGATGTGGGGTTCACCATTTTAAAGCAGGCAGTTTCGATTCGATCACATTTCCAGGCACCACATGGTGGGAATAATTACAGTGCAGCAGTCTAATGCTTTCTTCCTTCCTCCTCAGTGATGAACCAACAGCAGATGACACCAAACACCACCGTGCCCCCTCCCGTTGTGCCCTCGCAGAATCCTCGGATGGCCATGATGAACCTGTCCAGTGCCATGACCGTTCAGCAGAAGCATCAGCAGAAGGTGCGGCTCCAACAAATCCAAATGGAGAAAGAGAGGATCAAGCATCTGCAACAGGAGCTCATGAGACAGGTAACCACCACCCCCACCCGCCACATCTCCCCTCCCCCCCCACTTCCCCACCCAGCCCTATTCCCAAGGTATCTCCTCTCCAAAGCTTCCATGCTGCTGCTGTTTAAAATGTCCTTTTGATGACTATGTTGATAAATGCATTGCAGAGTTAGTGCCTTAACTGATTGGCTTTTCTTCAGCTATCAACTGATGTCCAAAATAATGACTGCTCCTGGAACAGAACAACCAGGAAACCGAACCAACAAAGTAAACCAGTCAATTCATTGACTAACTTCTATATTTTGGTGATACCCCATAAAAGCAAGCGGTCAGATTCTTTGAAGAGTTCAGATTGTTTTGATTGGTGACTGGTTTTTGGAACTTCTTGGCAAATGAACTATTGCAAACATGTGACAACCAGCTTCCACCAATTGGTTGGGAGGTAACTGCGATATAAAAACTTGGAGCAGGAGTTGGCCATTCGACCCTTTGAGTCTTCTTCACCATTCAATATGATCATGGTTCAAAGAATCCTACAGTGCAGAAGAAGGCCATTCAGCCCATTGAGTCTGCACCAACCACAATCCCACCATATCCACATAATCCCATGCATTAACTGCATTAGCTAGTTCCCCTGACACTAAGGGTCAATTTAGCATTTCCAATCCACCTAACCCACATATCTTTGGCCTGTGGGAGGAAACCGGAGCACCCGGAGGAAACCCACGCAGACACGGGTAGAACGTGCAAACTCCACACAGACAGTGACCCAAGCCAGGAATCAAACCTGGGTCCCTGGCGCAGCAAGGCAGCAGTGCCAACCACTGTGCCACCGTGCCACCCAATTGATCCTCAATCCCAGTGCCATATTCCTGCTCTTCCCCATACTTCTTGATGCATTAAAATCTAAAAGAAAATCTGTCTTTTTCTTGAATACATTCAGTAACTTTGCCTCCACAACCTTCAGTGGTAGAGAATTCCACAGGTTCACTACTCTTTGGGTAAAGGAATCTCTCAAAGAACATTCCACACGTATATTGGGTTAGATGATATTATATTGCAAGAAGGAGGCATCCCAGTAGACCCTGACTCCAGACACCACTCATCTGAACTTTCAACAGCATCTCCCAAACCCAGGACTCTAACCAAATAGAAGGTCAAGGATATTAGGTACTTGGGGACACCATAACCTTCTATGTTCCCCACCAAGACTTGGACGTGTGTCGCTCTTCATTCATCATCACTGGGTCAAAACCTTGGAACTCACTGCCTGGCAATACCGTGGGAGCACCTTCATCACATGGACTGCAGTGGTTCAAGAGGGCAGCTCACCACCACCTTCTCTGGGAGAGCTAGAGTGGTAATTGACAATGACTTCGCTTGCCCATATCCCCCAGAGTGAATATAAAAAGATAGTTGTATTTCTGCATGATATCAGTGGACATTGGTCAGAATCAGGAACCTTGGTTCACTATATGCCTCCATAGTTCACATATACGAGGTTTCTGGATTGCAGATGTTGAGTGGCAGAATTTCAAGGTTTTGACATTAGTTCAGCTGACCTCTCTCACCCATCCATGCACTGAGCAAGCCCAGCCCCCAACTCCTGGGGCCTACCCTTCCTCAATTCCTTCCTGAAAGTGATCTGCACCAATTGGAGGGGGGGGGGGAAGAGAGGAAGAATAACAGAGGCCATCTCTAGGTAAACAAAACAAACACTTCCTGTTATCGATCTCTGCCACATTATCTTCAAAATAAATCCTGTTTGGAATATGCTTGTTTTTCCAGGAGGATTTCACTGTAACTACCACCCCACCCCCCTGCCCTGCAATAGTGGGTCACAGCCTTGCAGGGACAGCCAGCAGATTTATCTAACATGTATATATTTTGTTCTCTGATAAATTGACAGCCAAACAAATTATCGGGCAGAAATGAACATCATCGACACAACTCTCTCTCTGTCAATCTCACCTCTTGTTGCATTCATTCTCCCTCTTTCAATCTCACATTCTGTACCTCTCTCCATCTCTCTCATCCTCTGTCAGTCTCTCATTCTGTGTAGAATGTCTTGCTCTCTGAAAGAACAAAGAATAAAGAAAATTACAGCACAGCAACAGGCCCTTTGGCCCTCCAAGCCTGCACCGACCATGCTGCCCGACTGAACTAAAAACCCCTACCCTTCCGGGGACTATATCCCGCAACTCTAATCCTATTCATGTATTTGTCCAGACTCCCCTTAAAAATCACTATCATATCTGCTTCCACTACCTCCCCCGGCAGCGAGTCCCAGGCACCCACCACACTCTATGTAAAAAAGCCTCTTGTTTACACTCACTTGCACCAACTAAGAAGGAACCTCTATTGCTGTTGGGGCGTTAGGGATCAGGGATGTGGAGGAAGGCAGGATCAGGATGTTGAATTTGATGGTCATCTGTGATCATATTGAAGAGTAGTGCAGCCTCGAAGGGCCAAATGGCCTCCCTCTGTATCTATTTCCTATGTTTCTATCCCAGTGCCTGCTGACACATATCATTAGCGATGACTTAGCTCATCTGATCAAGCACCCTCGACCATTAACAGCTTGCTACAGTAACACCAAAGGAGATCCGTACTTGGCTATGTGATCATGAGTTGGTGCTGGTGGAGGTGGGGTACCCGAGGAGTTGTTGAGAAAGTGACTATAAATTTTAAATTAGAGAAAGAAATAACAGAAAGAAAGAAACCTGACTCCAGGTAAAGGAAAGCGCATGAACAATATAAAACATGCCTGATCTAAGCCAGTATTTAGGAAACGATATATCTGCTGACTGACAGGTGGGGCATAATAAGGGAGATCGGTAGCAATTGGCAGGTAGGCTGTGTCTGTGCTTGTTTTGCCTCACAGGCTCCTGTATTCAGCCGAGTCTCTGTCTTCTTCAGAGGGAGAGTTACAAAACATTGACCTTAAGAAGGGGCCATTTTCCCACCATGACACAGGCACTGATAGTTACTTGGTGACATATAAATATCATTTTCTTTTATACATTCATGGGATATGGGCATCGCTGGCAGGACCAGCATTTATTGTCCATCACTAACTGCCATCCATTTCAGAGGGCAGTTAACAGTCCACATTGCTGTGGGTCTGGAGTGACGTGTAGGCCAGACTGGGTAAGGATGGCAGATTTCCTTCACGAAAGGACATTAGTGAACCAGATGGGTTTTTCCGACAATCGACAATGGTTTCATGGTCATCAGTAGATTCTTAATTCCATATTTTTATTGAATTCAAATTTCACCATCTGCCGTTATGGGATTCAAACACAGGTCCTCAGAGCATTACCCTGGATCTCTGGATTACGAGCCCCAGTGACAGTGCCACTACGCCACTGCCTTCCCTTGCTTCTTTGTCAATTAACTCAGAAATCAACAAATTTCTCACAAAGGGAGAGGCCGTAAGGATAAGCAATGGGCAGCATTACTGCCCCACAGTGCCAGGGACCCGGGTTCAATTCCGGCCTTGGGCGACTGTCTATGTGGAGTTTGCATGTTCTCCCTGTGTCCGTGTGGGGTTTCCTTCGGGTGCTCCGGTTTCCTTCCACAGTCTAAAGACGTGTGTGTTAGGTGGATTGGCCTATGCTAAAATGCCCCTTAGTGTCTCACGATGTGTAGATTAAGGGGATGATGAAGGGTCATCTAGACTCAAAACTTTGGCTCTATTCTCTACCCACAGATGCTGTAAGAAGTCTCACAGCCCCAGGTTAAAGTCCAATAGGTTTATTTGGTATCACGAACTTTTGGCGCGCTGTGAGTCACCTGATGAAGGAGCAGCGCTCCGAAAGCGCGTGATTCCAAATAAACCTGTTGGACTTTAACCTGGTGTTGTGAGACTTCTTACTGTGCCCACCCCAGTCCAACGCCGGCATCCCCACATCATGGCTCCCAGAGATGCTGTCAGACCTGCTGAGATTTTCCAGTGTTTTCTGTTTTTGTTGTGCAAGGGGATTAGTGTAGGTTATGGGGATAGGCTAGGGTAGTTGGCCTGGGTAAGATACTCTGTCAGAGTTGGTGCAGACTTGATGGACTGAATTGTCTCCTTTTGTACCGTAGGGATTCTATGTGTGGATTGGAAGAACTGAACAAAATAATCGTTGCTGTATAGGGAGCTGCAGAGGCTGAGTTTAAGACAGTATTGCAGTAGAGAAGCAGGAAATGCAACTTTTATTCATTTCTCCTTTTTAGCATTGGCCATAAAAACTGAATAACATGCCAATTGGTCACCAAGGCCAAATACATACTTCAGGCCTCTTCCTTCTCATTGCTTTCCCAGTGTCAGTGCTAGTACACGCACCCTGTTAGGCTTCCCAAGTACGTGAATCATCAATGCCGATTGAATGGAATGAATGCTGTAGAAGTGTCTTTATTCGAGCTAGCCCTGTACAATGCAGGCTTGGCTATGGTGCAGTGACAGCTCCAAAAGTGGAGACACCAGCTGCATGTCTCCACTAAGCACACTCACCACTCAACAATCTGCGGCAATAATGGAGACATCACAGCAACTTGTGCCTTCAAACCCACTCAAATGAAACTTGTTTATCGGAACATAGCTGATTCACACATTAGTTTCTGGTGGGATGGGGTAAGCAGGCTGCAGCCTAATCGCAGCCAGATTACCTGGGAGTTTGAGGGAATTACACTTTTCACAGAATTTATAGCATAAAAACGGGCCATTCAGCCCAACTATTCCCATGCTAGCATTTATGCTTCACACAAACCTCCTCCCCATCATCTAACCCCATCACAAGAAAATTCTGTTCCTGTCTCCCTCATATGCCGATCCAGCTTCTCCTTAAATGCACCCAAGCTGGGAGGCACGGTAGCACAGTGGTTAGCACTGCTGCCTCACAGAGTCAGGGACCTCGGTCCGATTCCGGGCTTGGGTCATTGTCTGCGCAGAGTCTGCACATTCCCCTCGTGTCTGCATGGGTTTCCTTTGGGTGCTTTGGTTTCCTCGTCCAAAAGATGTGCTGGTTAGATGGATTGGCCATGCTAAATTCTCCCTCGGTGTACCCGAACAGGTGCCGGAGTGTGGCGACTTGGAGATTTTCACAGTAACTTCGTTGCAGTGTTAATGTAAGCCGACTTGTGACACAAATAAATAAATAAGCTATTTGCCTCAACTGCTCCTTGTGGTAGTGAGTGAGGAATAGTGGGGCTGGGTGACACGACTCACTCCTTCTATTTACTAAAAGTGGAGCAATGGTAAGTATTCTGTTCAACTCAAACGGTCCACCTAAGTGTGGAAGGATCATAGAGAAGAGGCCATTTTACCCCATCGAGCCTGAACCGACAACAATCCCAGCCAGGCCCTATCCCCATGGATATTTCCCTGCTAGTCTCCCTGACACTAAGGGGCAATTTATCATGGCCAATCGGCCTAACCCGCACATCTTTGGACTGTGGGAGGAAACCAGAGGAAATCCACACAGACACAAGGAGAACGTGCAGGCTCCACACAAACAGTGACTGAAGCCGGGAATCGAACCCGGGCCCCTGGCGCTGTGTGGCAGCAGTGTTAACCACTGTGCCACCCCACGTGGGACATTCAAGCTAATTGGATAGAACTATCACCAAATGGGAAATTGGGAGGTGCTTGGGTTTTAGGTCGAGGCTTTTAAAACCACAAATGTAGATTTTTAAAAAAAGGATTCTTAGAAACCCTACAGCACAGAAAGAGGCCATTCGGCCCATCGAGTCTGCACCGACCACAATCCCACCCAGGCCCTACCCCCATATCCCTACATATTTACCCACTAAGCCCTCTAACCTACGCATCCCAGGACACTAAGGGCAATTTTAGCATGGCCAATCAACCTAACCTGCACATCTTTTGGACTGTGGGAGGAAACCGGAGCACCCGGAGGAAACCCACGCAGACACGAGGAGAATGTGCAAAGTCCACACAGACAGTGATCCAAGCTCGGGAATCGAACCCAGGTCCCTGGAGCTGTGAAGCAGCAGTGCTAACCACTGTGCTACCGTGCCGCCCTAATAAATATACATTCCCTGACCGGGAATCGAACCCGGGCTGCGGCGGTCAGAGCGCCGAATCCTAACCACTAGCTGAGCAAAAGTGAAATCACCGTCCCTGGATGGTCTCAAACCATCAACCTTTTGGTTAACAGCCGAACGCACTAACCAATTGCACCACAGAGACTAATAATTCTTGTCTCCTCACTGCTGCCAGGTGTATATTACCTGAAACCTCATTGATTTGTGAGAGGTCACCTCGAACGGACATTGGTTATGTTCTCCCCTAATGCCACCACAGCGAGTAAAACTTTGCATTTTATACAGTGCTCGACCAAAACCTCTGGACATCCCAAAGTGCTTTCGAAACAATGGGCCTGATTTCAACGTTCAGAAGTTCATAAGATATAGGAGCAGAATTAGGCCATTCAGCCCATCGAGTCCACTCCGCCATTCGATCATGGCTGATATGTTTCTCATTCCCATTTTCCTGCCTTCTCCCCATAACCCTTCAACCCCATTACCAATTAAAAATCTGTCTAACTCCTCCTTAAATTTACTCACTGTCCCAGCATCCACCGCACTTTGAGGAAGCAAATTCCACAGATTCACAACCCTTTGGGAGAAGTAGTTTCTCCTCAACTCTGTTTTAAATTTTCCACCCCTTATCCTACGACTATGACCTCTCGTCCTAGAGTGCCCCACCGCGGAAGCACCCGCTCCACGTCTACTTTATCCATACCTTTCGTCATCTTGTACACCTCAATTTGATCTCCCTTCATTCTTCTAAATTCCAGAGAGTATCGGCCTAAACTGTTCAATCTCTCTTCATACGACAAACCCCCTCATCACTGGAATCAATCTAGTGAACCTCCTCTGAACTGCCTCCAATGCCGCTACACCTTTCCTCAAATGAAGTGTAAGTGGTCCGGTTTTGAATGAGTACAGATCTTGCCCAATGAGTAACCAGTCACTCCTGTTATGTGGGTAAACATTACAGTCAGTTTGTTTGCTGTCAGGTCACACAAACAGTAATGGGATGACCATGTCATCAGTTTTAGGTGATTTTGGTTGAAGGTAGAATGTTGGCCGGGACTTCAAGAGAACTAGAGGAGCCTCAGGGGGTTGGTTGCATCCCTTCGAACAAATAAGACAAAAGGTGGCCCCTCCCAATGCCTTCTGACTCTGAGGCGAGAGTGCTGCCAGCATTTGTGACGCTCTATTAGAAAGATTGTGCAGTAAATGCTATAATTTGGCAAATAATTTGGTGAAGAAGCACATATTCAGGAATCTGGAATAGAGATACAGGAACAGAGTTTGGTGCCGGCTATGAATCAGACATATTCCGTTGGGAAAGATCTTAGTAGTGTGGTAATCTCTAACTCAGAAGTTCAAGAATTCATCCAAACTCAGGAACTTGAGCACGTAAATTAAGCGGCGGCACAGTGGTTAGCGTTGCTGCCTCACAGCGCCAGGGACCCGGGTTCAACTCCCAACTTGGGTCACTGCCTGTGCAGAGTCTGCACGTTCTCCCCGTGTCTGCGTGGGTTTCCTCCAGGTGCTCCAGTTTCCTCCCACAGTCTGAAAGGTTATGTGCGTTAGCCATGCTAAATTCTCCCTCAGTGTACCCGAACAGGCGCCGGAGTGTGGCGACTGGGGGATTTTCACAGTAACTTCATTGCAGTGTTAATGTAAACAATTGTGACATTAATAAATAAACTTGCACTTAAGCTGACGCTTCAGCACAGCACTGAAAGAATGCTGCATTGCCAGAGACCCTGTCTCTTGGATTAGGCGTTAAAGCAATGATGTATGTACATGCTCATTCTGATGGATGCAGGAGACCCCAGTCACACTATTCAGTGGACAGTGGGAGAATATCTCATGCTCTGACTAACATTTTTCCTTTAGCTGCCACCATCAAACCAGGTATCTCAACTCATTTGATGTTTGTGGGATCTTGCTGTGCATATATTGGCAGTTGCATTTGCTTATATAAAAATAGCTTCATTGATTGGGAAAGACTTTGGATATCCTGGGGCTGCGCAAAGAAGTAAACAAATGCAAGTTCTTTCTGTCAGGCTTGGCTCAGTAGCAGCGCTCGCACCTCTGGGCCGGAGGTTGTGGGTTCAAGCTCAACACCAGATACTTGAGTAACTAAATCTGGACTGACACTCCAGTGCCGTCCTGAGGGAGGGGTTCAAAAGATACCACAAGACTATTCTGAAGAAGACCAGGGGAGTTCTCCACAGAGTCCTGGCCAATATTTATCCCTCAAACAATGTCTCCGATCAGACAATTCAATCATCATAGAAAGAATCATAGAATCCCTACAGTGCAGAAGGAGGCCATTCGGCCCATCGAGTCTGCATCAACAACAAACCCACCCAGGCCATATCTCCGTAATCCCACATATTTACCCCGCTAATCCCTCTAACATATGCATCTTTGGACAATAAGGGTCAATTTAGTATGGCCTAGGCGCCTAACCGGCTCATCTTTGGACTGTGGGAGGAAACCGGAGCACCCGGAGGGAACCCACGCAGACACAGGGAGAATGTGCAAACTCCACACAGACAGTGACCCAAGCTGGGAATCGAACCCAGGTCCCTGGCGCTGTGAGGCAGCAGTGCTAACCACTGTGCCACTGTGCCATACAATAGAAAACAGAAAATGTTGAAAATACTCAGCAGGTCCGGCTGCATCTATGCCGAGAGAGAAACAGAGTTAACATTTCAGGCTCTGAACAGTTCTGGCAAAAGGTCATAGAAACAGGAGTAGGCCATTTGGCCCTTGGAACCTGCTCTGCCATTCATTTTGATCATGGCTGATCATCAAATTCAATACCCTGATCTTGCATTCACTCCATATCCCTTGATCCCTTTAACCCCAAGAGCTATATCTAATTTCTTCTTGAAATCACACAATGTTTTGGCCTCAACTACTTCCTGCGGTAGTGAATTCCACACATTCACCACCTTCTGGGTGAAGAAATTTAGAATCATAGAATCTCTACAGTGCAGAAAGAGGCCATTCAGCCCATCAAGTCTGCACCAACCACAATCCCAATTCCCGTAATCCCTCATATTTACAATGCTAATCCCCCTGACACGGAGGGGCAATTTACTGTGGCCAATCCACCTAACCAGCAGATCTTTGGACTGTGGGAGAAAACTGGAGCACCCGGAGGAAACCCACACAGGCACGGGGAGAATGTGCAGACTCCACACAGACAGTGACCCAAGGGTGGAATTGAACCTGGGTCCCTGGCGCTGTGAGGCAGCAGCGCTAACCACTGTGCCACCATGCCGCCCTTCACCTCAGTCCTAATAGGTTTACCCCTTATTCTCAAACTATGACTCTAAGTTCTGGGTTCCCTCACCATCGGGAACATTCTTTCTGACCTGAACCGTTAGCTCTGTTTCTCTCTCCAGTGATGCTGTCAGACCTGCTGAGCATTTGCAACCTTTTCTGATTTTGTTGTGGATATCCTGCATTTTGCTTTTGTATGAATGGTCTGATTGTTTCTCTCGTTGCTATTTGTGGGAGCTGGCCGTGTACAGATTGGCTGCTGCATTTCCTGACCCAACAACGGTGCCCACACTAGGAGAGCGCAATGGGGCCGCTTAAGATTGGGAAGGGTGCTATATAAATGCAAGTCTTTCTTTACTAACCCCTGTACGCCCACGCACAGTACCTGATCCCAGTGGGGATCATGAAACAGTTAACCAGATCTCAGCATTCTCCCTACTGAACCAACCTATTGTGCAGCGCCCATTAAATCTTGGTGGTAATATAATATTTTGAGAGCTCTGTTATGCCGCCCAGACAAGCAGGGACCAGTTAGTTAAATCCAGTAAATCTACAAGCTGCAAAGTTGGGAAACACCTGCCTCGACATGCCTGCAGGATGCAGTATAGTGTAACCCCTACCAGGGGTGGGGGAAGGGGAGAGAGCAGGGGAGTGACTGACTAAAGAAAAGCAGCATTTCAAATCCCTGCTGCTGCTTCCATTCAGGCTGCCAGAAGAAAATGCTGACTAAAGGGGCTCGGCTTCTGTTGGCTGCCGGCAGGAAGCGGAGCCCTGGGTTCGGGCCTGTGAGAGAGGCTTGTGAAAAAGAAATTCTTCACTGATCTGATTTGGTTTAGAGTCATAGAGTCACAGAGATTTACAGCATGGAAACAGGCCCTTCGGCCCAACTTGTCCATGCTGCCCCTTTTTTAACCACTAAGCTAGTCCCAATTGCCCACGTTTGGCCCGTTTCCCTCTATACCCATCTTACCCATGTAACTGTCTAAATGTTTTTTAAAAGACAAAATTGTACCCGCCTCTACTATTACCTCTGGCAGCTCGTTCCAGACACTCACCACCCTCTGTGAAAAAATTGCCCCTAAAATTGTTTTGATTTATTATTGTCACATGTACTAATAGAGTCATAGAATCCCTACAGTGCAGAAGGAAACCATTCGGCCCATCAAGTTTGCACTGACCACAATTCCTGATCCCAGGCCCTATTCCCATAATCCCACCTATTTACCCTTCTAATTCCTGGCCAATCAACCTAACCCAAATATCTTTGGATACAATAAAACGTTTCTTGTGCGTTATACAGACAAAGCATACCTTACATAGAGAAGGAAAAGAGAGGGTGCAGAATATAGTGTTACAGTCATAGCTAGGATGTAGAGAAAGATCAACTTACTATATGGTAGGTCCATTCAAAAGTCTGATGGCAGCAGGAAAGAAGTTGTTCTTGAGTTGGTTTGTAAGTGATCTCAGACTTTTGTCTCTTTTTCCGGATGGAAGAAGATGAAAGAGAGAATGTCCAGGGTGTGTGGGGTCTTTGATTATGCTGGCTGCTTTTCCGAGGCAGTGGGAAGTGTAGACAGAGTTAATGGATGGGAGGCTGGTTTGCGTGATGGACTGGGCTACATTCATGACCCTTTGTAGTTTCTTGCGGTCTTGATCAGAGCAGGAGCCATACCAAGCTGCACTGAAGTATCAATGGGCCTTAAACAGTAACTACTAAGTCAACCTCCATGTTCCCGACTGGGATGCAGCAGCACAAAGCAACACCAGACAGAAGAACAAGACAAATGTCAGCAAGATCTCTTGGTGGTGATCAATGTTTTTAGAATCTCCCCGTGTCTGCGTGGGTTTCCTCCGGGCGCTCCGGTTCCCTCCCACAGTCTGAATGACGTGCTGGTTAGATGCATTGGCCGTACTAAATTCTCCCTCAGTGTACCCGAACAGGTGCCGGAGTGTGGCGACTAGGGGATTTTCATTGCAGTGTTAATGTAAACCTACTTGTGACATTAATAAGTTTCTTTCCTTTTGAACCATTGAGGAACTTGATGTGTTGTTCATTTTCCAAGTGGTTCAAGGTTTAAAGAGTGAAAAGATACATGTTTTTTTTAAAAACTGTGTTTGAAAATTAATTTGTTCAATGCTACAGCAGGTTGAGCTCTCTTAGTGGACACTCCCCCTAGTCAAAAGACTCAACGCACCACCATTGAAATCAATGCCCTGAAGTGAAAACTTCCAAACTCTATAAGAACATAAGAACATAAGAACTAGGAGCAGGAGTAGGCCATCTCGCCCCTCAAGCCTGCTCCGCCATTCAATAAGATCATGGCTGATCTAGCTGAGAAAGAAAGGAGTGTCACCTGTGGGAGAGCTCCTAGAAAGGTTACACAGTGAACTTTGATCTAGTTCTGAACCTCCTGCATTTACAAGGTGACCCTTGACCTCACATGCCACCAAGTTTGTGAGTGCTTGATGGTCGCTCCTCACATAGAAATGACCTGATCTTATATTAATAAAAAATGCTACTGGAAATCTCAAATAAGGCAGGGGTGGCATGGTAGCACAGTGGTTAGCACTGCTGCCTCACAGCGCCAGGGACCCAGGTTCAATTCTGGCCTCGGTCACTGTCTGTGTGGAGTTTGCACATTCTCCCCGTGTCGGCGTGGGTTTCCTCCGGGTGCTCCGGTTTCCTCCCACAGTCCAAAGATGTGCGGGTTAGGTTGATTGGCCGTGCTAAATTGACCCTAGTGACAGGGGAATTAGCAGGGTAAATATGTGGGGTTACTGGAATAGGGCCTGGGTGGGATTGTGGTCGGTATAGCCTCGATGGGCCGAATCTCCATCTTCTGTACTGTAGGGATTCTATGGTACTTGTAATTAATCTATTTGTCCTGAGTGTAGGAACGGCGGTAGAAAAGTTACATTGTTGGAACTTTTTGTGGGCAAATGAGAGAAAGCAGGATGAAGCTATTGAGTTGGACAATCAGTCCTAATCATGATGAAAGGCGGAACAGGCTTGAAGGGCCGAATGGCCTCCTCCTGCTGCTACTTTCTATGTTTCCATGAAAGTGCTGGAAATACAAGGCAAGGCAGAAGAACAAACTTGCATTAGTACGACACCTTTGGAGATATCCCAAATTGCTTCACAGCCGAAAGTATTCCTAAATTGCAGACCGGAATGTTCACACAGGTGGGATTCTCCCGTCCTGCTGCAGCGAATGGAGATTTGGCAGAGTGCTAAATTCTCTGTGCTCACTCGCAGTGGTGGCCGGGCATGAACAGCCAGGGAATTCCAGCCGTGAGTCATCGCTGAAGTCTAGCAATTTGGGCGGCCAATTTTTAGATAGCAAGGGTCCCACACCCTGCAGACCAGATAATCTGTTTTAGTGACATAGTTGAACGGTATATGTTGGTCAGAAGACCAGGAAGAGATCCTTTGCACCTCTCTAAAATAATTCCATGTGACCTGTGAGAGGGCAGACAGGGCCTCTTCCGAACAGGACCAAAATATTTGTTATGCATCCAGAAAACAGCGAATGAATGGCCCCAACCCATCTCCATACACTTTCCCATCAATTTTTTTTGATTTGATTTGATTTATTATTGTCACATGTATTAACATACAGTGAAAAGTATTGTTTCTTGCGCACTATACAGACAATGCATACCGTTCATAGAGAAGGAAACGAGAGAGTGCAGAATGTAGTGTTACAGTCATAGCTTGGGTGTAGAGAAAGATCAACTTAATGTGAGGTCGGTCCAAACAAAAGTCTGAAGGCCACAGGGAAAAAGCTGTTCTTGAATCGCTTAGTACGTGACCTCAGACTTTTGTATCTTTTTCCCGATGGAAGAAGGTGGAAGAGAGAATGTCCAGGGTGTGTGGGGTCCTTGATTATACTGACTGCTTTTCCAAGGCAGCGGTAAGTGTAGACGGAGTCAGTGGATGGGAGGCTGGTTTGCCTGAAGGACTGGGCTTCGTTCGTGACCCTTTGTAGTTTCTTGCGGTCTTGGTCAGAGCAGGAACCATACCAAGCTGTGATACGTCTGGAAAGGATGCTTTCCACAGTGCATTGCCCCTCACATAGGTTCTAGTTCAAATGAACTGTGTTCTGATGGTAATAATATAAGAGCAAAACACTGCAGATTCTGGAAATCTGAAATAAAAACAAAGTGCTGGAAAACCTCAGCAGGTTTGGCAGCATCTTTGGAGAGAGAAACAGAGTTAACGTTTTGAGTCCATATGATTCTTCTTCAGAGCCTATGCTTTAATATTAAATTATGTGCGTATTATATCTATTATAATATATTATATTATATGTGTTCTGATGGTGCTGAGGTAGATGTCTGATTTTAAGCTTGGATTTCCCAGCATGTATATCAGTGTTCAGCACACATCCGTAGGAATTCCAACAAATCAAAAGAAAAACGCAGGAAATCCAGAACAAAAGTATGAATGGCCAACCAGCCTGCCTCCCTCCATGAATAGATTGAACTGGTTAATGTCACAGATATAACCTGCTGTATATAGGGTTACCAACTCTACAGGAGTTGAAAGGCTAATAGAAACATAGAAGATAGCAGCAGGAGGAGGCCATTTGGCCCTTCGAGCCTGCTCCGCCATTCATCATGATCATGGCTGATCGTCCAACTCAACAGCTTAATCCTGCTTTCTCCCCATAACCTTTGATCCCACTCGCCCCAAGTGCTATATCCAGCCGTCTCTTGAATATATTCAATGTTTTGGCCTCAGCTACTTCCTGTGGTAATGAATTCCACAGACTCACCACTCTTTGGGTGAAGAAATGTCTCCTCACCTCCGTCCTAAATGGTCTACCCCGAATCCTCAGACTGTGACCCCTGGTTCTGGACACCCCCACCATCGGGAACATCCTCCCTGCATCTACCCTGTCTAGTCCTGTTAGAATTTTATAATTCTCTATGAGATCCCCTCCTCATTAGTCTGAACTCCAGCGAAAACAATCCTAACCTAGTCAGTCTCCATGAACTTGCTATAAAGCTTCCCAAGCGAAAAGTACTAGTCGTATCAAAAATGTATTTTTTTTTCTTTCTGTTTATTATTTATAAAAGTTTGGGTGATGGGCAGGTGGCAAGAGGCTGTTTGCATTGGATGCTTGGTGGCAGGTGATCATACGAAGTAACTTCCAGAAATAAGTCCAAATGGGGTTGGCAACCCTAGGTTCAAACCTGAAATATTAAATTGTCTTGAGGATGGCACGGTGGCACAGTGGTTAGCACTGCTGCCACCCAGCGACAGATACTCAGGTTCAATCCCAGCCTTGGGTGGTTGCTTTTTTCCCCGTGTCTGCGTGGATTTCCTCCGGATGTTCTGGTTTCCTCCCATAGCCCAAAGATGTGCAGGATAGGCGGATTGGCCATGCTAAATTGCCCCTTGATGTCCCAAGGTGTGTAGATAAGTGGGGTGAATATGCGGGGCTATGCGGATGGGGCCTGGGTGGGATGCTTGTCAGAGAGTTGGTACAGATTCAATGGGCCAAATGGCTTCCTTCCGCTCTGTAGGGATTCTATGATTCCTATGCTGTGGTATCGATGACCTGCTCTGTACTTCCAGCATTTTCTGTTCTTTGTTAAAGCGAAAGAAAGGTTTCCGCAACGAATAGATATTGAGTGATAATGAATAATAGAAACCTGACTGCATTTTCACTTCCACTGCCATGACCAGACAGTCGATTCCCAGCATCAGTTTTTAACAATCGGGTAGAGTGGAAAATCCATCCCAGTGTCTCTGTGCCAGGACTGTGTACAGTTCGACCATCGGCCATTAGTAAATAGGGTGAAGACATCATACAAGTTTCCTGCAATTAGAGTCACAAGAGGTGTGCAAAACAGTGAAACGCCCTTTGGCCAATCATGTCTGTGTTAGTCAAGGACAAACCACCCAACTATTCTGTGGGTGGCACAGTGGTTAGCACTGCTGCCTCACAGGGCCTGGTTTCGATTCCCGGCTCGGGTCACTGTCTGTGTGGAGTTTGCACCTTCTCCCCGTGTCTGCGTGGGTTTCCTCCGGGTGCTCCGGTTTCCTACCACCATCCAAAGATGTGCGGGTTAGGTGGATTGGCCGTGCTAAATTGCCCCTTAGTCTCAGGGGGACTAGCTAAGGTAAATTATGGGGATAGGGCCTGGGTGGGATTGTGGTCAGTGCAGACTTGATGGGCCGGCCGGCCTCCTTCTGCACTGTAGGGATTCTATGATATTCTAATCCCATTTTCCAGCACTTGGCCCATAGCCTTCCTTGCCTCAACGTCGCAAGTGCACACCTAAATACG